>NC_137005.1:41629162-41781662 GCF_032717465.1 Coenobita brevimanus | reverse complement strand
CACCCCCACCCTCTTGAGCTCCTTCCTCACCTTCTCACCCACTCTCAGCATCTTCATCCCACCCGCACAGTCAGGGGACTAATGACGGGTCAGCAAGTATCGCTCTGTCACTCAGTTGTGTGGAAATGCTGCCAGGAGGATTCGAACCAGCGTTTGAACAGCTAGTGCGATCAATATAGCAGCACAACCAACCGACTGAGCTATAGAGGAGTCTAATACTCTGCACTTTGGAAGGAGTATTTCAGCGTCTAAATCTCCATGACTTTTTTAAAAAGATTAAATATTGCGAGGATTCGAACCAGCGCTTGCAACTGCCTGAGTACAGCAGCTTACCAAGCGAGCCATTTCGGCACCCAATAATTTTATGCTTTGGAAGGTATATTTAAGCGTCTAATTCTGCAAGATTTCTAGTCATAAAGGTTATGACAATTATGGGACTCGACCCGGGGCCTACTGTATAAATTTTCAGTCACTCACCTCACCCACCATACAGTTGGGCTGGTGTGGGTGCAAAACTGTACATAAAATATCTACGTTCCTGCCTTTACACATATATAGTGAAATATCATGGACACTGAATCAGTAAACTGACTGTGCCTGGATAGGGCGAGATTTACTAAATGTACTTGAAAATAATATTTGTTTCCACTCACAGTGTGATGTGCTCGTGATGAGAAGAATTTAAATGTTGCATAAATTCTATAAACTGGGTACAGTGAGAAAACAAGAGGTAAATTTGACGAAGGATCGGGCGATACAAATCAGGTCTTCCCACTTAGTATTAAAAAAAGATAGTAAAAATAATGGGAAAAAATTTGCCTATGACTTGTATAGGAGGTCACTCCCTCCCGCCCTGCTATTGTAGGGAGGATAAGGAAGGATGAAAGTGTTTCCGTGAGAAAATTATGACAGATTGCAGTTGTGAAAACATCCAAGTACTTTAGGTAGTTGCGGTGACATTGAGGCAAATATTATGAGAACGTAATAGTGATCATACCAACACATGGATGTTTGCCACGGTCTTACCTATTGGACAAATAGACGTCATGTAAACGATTATGTCGTTCTCGCAGCTCTTGTTGGGCAGAGACTATGTCGTCCATTGCCAAACTAAAAAGACGGATAGAACTTCTGCTACGCAGACAAGGAAGAAATAGAAAATACAACATGATTTGGAACTCTGTCCGACAGAGACTCTACTGTTAAAATAAGGTGGCTGGGAGGAGTTGGCCACCATTCGTTCTTTTGATGCAGTACTACTTTCAGGTTACTCCGTAAGTAGTGCGAGATACATGCTTTCCCGTAACCCCACAAACCATTTGTTACTCTGGGTGATAAATGTGCAATCAGACAAACGCCTGGTGGGCAATTGGTTGAAGGAGCTCCAACTAGATGGGACAACATCATCATCATCATCATCATCATCATCATCATCATCATCATCAATCATCATCATCATCATCATCATAATCATTTAAATAAAATATAAGTTGTATATCCCTGCATCATGCCTGGGTATTGGGCATGCCGTTTGCGTCTATGTTACACCGCAGTCTTTTCCACTGCACATGTTGTTGATGACTGAGGATTATTGCTCGAAAATTACCATTTGTATGTAGAGAACATTTAACTATCATTTGCGCATAAATAAAGTACTTGATGCACATTGTCCTCTACACCTAAGTATTAGGAAGTGGTTATATTGTGTACCGAACACTCTGTGTGTTTCCATAAATTACCTTAGGTAAATGTATCCTATACCATTATATGGTTACCACCCAGCGTTGCAAATGGTTTCTTGGCTTACAGGAAACCAATTGGCTTGTCACTCAATGTAAAGCCACCCGTAAAGGAAAGAAAAGTACTCTGGGTGATAAATGTGCAATCAGACAAACGCCTGGTGGGGAATTGGTTGAAGGAGCTCCAACTGATTGGGACATCATCATCATCATCATCATCATCATCATTATCATCATCATCATCATCATCATCATCATCATCATCATTATCAGTACTTTTTTTTTTTTTTAATGCGAGGAAGAAGGAACCAAAGGCCATGAGCCCGCAGTAACAGTTTCCTCCAAGAGAAAAACAAAATACAATAGAGAGCCAAATTCAAGATCCGAGCATTTTGAGATGCCTGGACACACTGCGTTTGAAAGACTGGAGATCATAGGCAGCAGGAAATACAGGCAGAGGGAGACAGTTCCAGAGCTGACCTGTTGCATAAATGAAAGACTGGGAGTAACGGTTAACTCTTGCATTAGAGAGTTGGACAGAAAAGGGATGAGAGTTTGCTGCCAGACGGGTGCTACGCGCCCGTCGTAGAGGTGGAGGAATGCAAGCAGACAGTTCAGAGGAGCAGTGACCATTAAAGTAGCGATAGAAAAGAGATAAAGATGCAACAGTGCGGCGAAGAGACAGAGGTTGAAGGGAGTCAGTAAGAGGAGGAGAGTTAATGAGACGAAAAGCCTTTGACTCCACCCTATTGAGAAGAGCTGTATGTGGGGAGCCTCCCCACACATGAGAGTTGTACTCCACACAGGGGCGGATAAAACCCCTGTATAGAGTCAACAATTGTGCAGGGGTAAAGAAGAGCGGAGTCGGCTTAGCACACCCAATCTCTTGGAAGCAGATTTTACAAGAGATGTAATATGATCTTTCCAAGATAAGTCCCGAGTAAATGAAACCCCAATCATGTTCAAGGATGATGCAGGATTAAGCTGAATATTATTAAACACTAGTGGGTATACCTGTGGAAGATTTTGTCGGGTTGATAGGTGTAAGAACTGAGACTTAGATGCATTAAAGACAACCATATTATTTTTACCCCGGTCAGAGATACGAGCCAAGTCAGACATTAGGTGTGCCATAGTCTCATCCCTTGTTTCTTGAAGTAACTGTTGAGATGGGCGTTGCGGGAACCGAATGGAAAGGTGAAGGGTGGAGTCATCAGCGTATGAGTGGATAGGGTTAGACGTACAGCTTAGAAGATCATTGATGAATAAAAGGAAGAGAGTTGGTGATAGGACAGAGCCCTGAGGAACACCACTGTTGATAGATCTAGGTGAAGAACGATGGCCGTCTACAACAGCGGCTATAGAACGACCAGAAAGGAAGCTAGCGATGAAGGCACAGATAGAAGGATAGAAACCATAGGAGGGCAGTTTGGAAATTAAAGATTTAAGCCAGACTCGATCGAAAGCCTTTGAGATGTCAAGTGCAATGGCAAAGCTTTCGCCAAAGTCCCGAAAGGAGGATGACCAGGAGTCTGAAAGGTAGGTGAGAAGATCGCCAGTGGAGCGTCCCTGACGGAACCCATACTGACGAATCGGAAAGAAGATTGTGATAGGAAAGATGCCTTAAAATTTTTCTATTAAGAATTGACTCGAAAACTTTTGAAGTACAGGACATTAAAGCAATTGGACGATAGTTGGAGGGTTGGGAGTGGTCACCCTTCTTTGGGACTGGCTGAATGAGAGCAAACTTCCAGCAAGAAGGAAAGGTACAAGTTGACAGACAAAGGCGAAAGAGTTTGCCTAGGCAGGGTGTAAGCACAGAAGCACAGTTCTTGAGAACAACAGGAGGGACCCCATCAGGCCCATATGCCTTGTTAGTACTGAGGCCAGTGATGGCAGAAAATACATCAACTGAAGAAATTTTAATGTCAGCCATGAGGAAGTCAGTGGGGGGAAGTGATGGAGGAACAGCACCGGAATCGTCTAAGGTGGAATTCGAGGAGAAAGTCTGTGCGAAGAGATCTGCTTTATCAGTAGAAGAAATAGCTACAGAACCATCAGAGTAGAAAAGAGGAGGGAAGGATGATGAGGTAAAGTTGTTAGAAAGATTTTTGGCAAGGTGCCAGAAGGAGCGGGAAGAATTCGAGTTGGAGAGTTGAGAGCATTTAGTATGGATGAAATTATTTTTAGTAGAGCAAAGAACAGACTTAGCACGATTCCGGGCAGAAACGTAAAGATGATGTGATTCAGGGGTGGGTTGGCTCCGGTACCTTTTGTAGGCCCTCTCCTTGTTGCGGACAGCATTAGAACAAGCGTGATTAAACCAAGGCTTTCTTGCGTTAGTCAAAGGATATGAGAAAGGAATGTATGCTTCCATGCCCGAGAGAATAACCTCCGTAATGCGCAAGGCACACTCAGATGGCTCATGGCCATGGAAGCAATAATCATTCCAGGGAAAATCAAAGAAGTACTGCCTGAGGGCCTCCCAGTCTGCGGCTCCAAAATGCCACAGACGACGTTTCCCAGGAGGGTCCACAGGCCGTACCGGAGTGATAGGACAGGTTAAGGTAATAAGGTTGTGATCGGAGGAGCCCAACGGAGAGAAATGATTAACAGAGTAGGCAGAAGGATTAGTTGTGAGGAAGAGGTCAAGTATGTTGGAGCTCTCTCCAAGGCAGTCAGGGATACGGGTAGGGTGCTGTACAAGCTGCTCTAGGTCATTAAGGATAGAAAAGATGTAGGCTTGTTCACCAGGTGGATCCGTGAAAGGAGAGGAGAGCCAAAGGTGGTGGTGAACATTGAAATCTCCAAGAATGGAGATTTCAGAGAAAGGAGAAATGGATAGAATGTGTTCCATCGTAGAAGTAAGATAGTCGAAGAATTTTTGATAGTCAGTAGAATTAGGGGATAAGTAAACATCACAGATATATTTAGTCAGAGAATGACAGGAAAGCCGAAGCCAGAGTGTGGAGAATTCAGAAGAATCAAGTTCAGGAACACGAGAGCAAGATAAGTCGTTGCGTATATATACACAACAGCCACCTTTGGCTTTGAAATGAGTATAGAGAAAGTAGGAGGATACAGAAAAGGGTTTGCTGTCAGTTGCCTCAGACAGCTGAGTCTCCGTTAGAAAAAGAAGGTGAGGTTTAGAGGAGGAGAGGTGGTGCTCAACAGAGCGAAAGTTAGATGAAAGGCCACGAATGTTGCAGAAATGAAGAAGAAGAGAGTCAGACAGTGGTTCCAGGCACCTCGAGTCGTCACCGGGAGAGGGGCAGGTGGCGGGGGCATTTATGGTCCCCCCCCCCTGGGGACTCCGAGGCTTGATGAATCGACGCCATTTTTGGTGAATTTAGAATAGGAAGTGTAGTGTGTACTGTGCATGTTGTTTGGTGAAGATAGGCTAGTTAGAGAAATTTGTACTGGAGAGCATGCTGGCCTACTCTCTCTAACTGAGACACTGAAAAAGTTCAGGAAAGGGGGATGGTCAGGAACTAGTCCTGAGGGCTGATGAAATATATATATTAGAAGACGATCAGAGGAAGGAAAACAAACAACTTAAAACAGCTTCCATGATCAAGAATATAATCTAAAAGAGAGACAGTAATATGAATTTTCTTTTTTTTTTGTTGGGTTTCTCTTTCTTGTTGCAGTATTGTTGCACAACTACTGGATACAGTTGTATATAATGAATTAGCTCCAAGGCATAATATGGCTCTTATGGTACTGTAGGAGCAGAGGGAAAGTAAAAGACGAAAGTAACACGGAAATCTCAAGAAGAGAGGTAGCACAGTAAAGCAGAAGAAGAATGTAAGGAGAAAAAGATTGGAGAAAAAAAGGCCCCTTTTACTTGCCTCGTACGACAATTAGGGATACCGGGGTAGTAATATTTTCCCCTCTCCCCAGAGTGTGACCCTCAGGGGAGTAGGTGAATCCTATAGACCTTTCAAGAAAAATATCAAAGGACAAAGTGAAAAGGAATGTTGCTACCTTTGCATATTTGTTCGTGTTGTTGTGTGCCCACAAGCTTACATAAACGTGTACCCGATGGACTGCAGGCCGAAGTTGGTCTTCTCCTGCAGCCCACTGCCTCCTTGCACGGGACTGGGAGGGAGTTCGGACTGCATAACCAGACAACAAAGCTGTCCGGTTATGTGGTTGGCAGCTCTTGGTTGTGCCCTCAGTACCGAGTGTCCGGCATAAGGACACCCTGCCAGGACAACCGGGGCACCTAAGCTCCCCCACCACGACAAGGTGGCTGCCACGGGGGAGGGGGGAGGGGTGTGAGAGTGGTAACTATTGCGAGAAAGCAGGAGGGGGGGAAGGGGGAAGGAGGCCGAAATTAAACAGGCTAATCACTGCTGCTCGGTGTCACTTTTTCTCAGGACAATCACGACTGTGATGAGTGTCATAACTTTTCTATGGTACTCTCCCGGGGCGTACCTGTGTAGGCACTGGTCAGGAGCACATCGGTTGTTTTCGCCTCTGATGGAGCTGGATGGGCACTCTCGCTGTGCTCGCCGCCTCTCAAAAGCAGCTTGCCTTTTCAATTCTGCTTTTAAACCGCCCATTATGATTATGTAAGTGAGGAGGTTGCGGAACCAACTCCTGTCACAAAGATATAAGCACAGTACAAAGCTTGGTGTTACCCAACAGTTTTATATCGAACCTGGAATATTTACTTCCATACATTAGCATGATGGTGTAGGCAGTTTCTGTGATATTCCGTTGATTTTATGAAGGATCACTTTGTTTGTACATTTTTCACTTTATGAAAGACTGTGTAGTAAGTTTGGTAGTTGTGTGAGTAAAGATAAATGTATAAGTGATACATGTTAATCACAGGGTGATCTTAAGAAGGTTTATGAATACGACCCCTGATGTTAACCCTTAATACGGCGAGAGGCCAAACGGGCGTTTTTACCTAATGGAAATTGCCGGCAACACCAACTCCAAGCAAACTCAGCAAGAATTGCCAAGATTTTGGCAACTCTGTCCTGCTCGTCTCGTGTTGCCGATTTTCGGCAACAAAGAGGCAACGGGTGCTTCACCTGTGACATTTTATAGGCAGGAGAAGAGTTATTTATGTTTATAATGCTGAGTAATTAAATACATTCGATTGTGCAGAGTGGCAGGCGCAGTAAGTACCGTCTTGACCTTTGTAAATATACTTGTGAGAACATTTTGCAGCAGCTTTTAACTGAATACGAAAACCTTTTCTAAAATGCTATTTCGGAGAATATATATATAAGTAATCAATAGTTAACAGGACAAAAATTTGTAAAATCAATAACTTTTTCCATGGTACCCAGTTCCAGACTGTACAGTATACATAAACAAAGGTTTGAGACTCCCCAGTGAGTGTGTTGGACGTGAATCCCTAATCACAAAAGTCTAATTATGGAGAAGATACCTTGGTGCCTTGCCTCTGAGGGCTCACTGCTTGAGCATGTGAGGCAGAGGAGATATCTGTGGGATCCACGAAAGGCACTTTTCCACAAGACGAAGTTGCGAAAAGATACCTTCAATTACATTGCAGAATCACTCAAGGAAGAATACCCCCAACTTGGCCTTTTAAATGAAGGTAAGATTTTATTTAAACATACGTGCATGTGCAGTTTTTCATGTCATATTTTGTTTGTATTTTTGGCATGCTTGAAAGATATAGCTTGTAACATAGGTTATATTTTATTCGTCTTGGTATGTTTACTTGATCCTGAAGAACTGTATACATATATTTTTTTCCCCTCAGCATATATACCTGCCTTGCCTGTAGTATACAGCTTGTACATTAGGTTAGTTTCTTTTTTTTTTCTAATTTAAATATGCATACTTGGCCTGCTTGAATAAGGTATTTAGAGATTCATTCAACCACGCTGTATCAACATTTTTATTTTTTCAACGACATTTTCTCGGGGTGGTTTTCGCTACAGCATTTAAGTTCTAACTGTTACAGATTTCTTTTATGCATGGTGGCCACTAGTATAATGGAATTTTCCCTCTGTTCTACAGAAAAACAGAAAGCAAAGGCTAGATTTGTATTTCCTCTCAGTTCCATTATTGCATGAAATATATTTGGAAACCGCAGCGGCTTATCTGAGAAGGCAAGGGTTGACAATGACACTTTAGGCTTACTGCTGCTAACTTACATGCTAATTTTTTATAGGTAGAAAATCTCGGCAATAAATAAAGAAATAGGTAGTTCCAGGTGAATGTAAATGTCAGTTAGGATTCTCCCTTCCTTTCTGATATATATTTTTATTACAGACATCGATTACAAGGCATAAATCAAAGGGGAAATTACCGTGGTAATGTAGCGAATGAATGCACGTGAGGTGTTGTCAGGTGATAATTAGGCAATTTCTGGAGTATAACACTATCACTTACCTTTTTTTTTTGGTATATATTATTGGGTAAAAATATAGGGCATAGGGCTTATTTCAATGGATGAAATCTGTGGAAAGAGAAGGGGGAAATTTCCGTAGCGCAGCGCGGCTTGGGAGGTGAGAGGAGAGGGTAATGGAGGGCAGGTAGGGAGGGGAGTCAGGAAGGGGGTAAAATAGCTAAAATGTCAACAATGGAGTACAGATGAGATTTGGAGTGCTGACTAGTGTTGGACATTGGCAGTACTGATATATGATACAAGCCACCACTTGAGAGCCCGGGATAATTCAAAATAACACAGAATCACAAAAGTGACGCCCCGCGGTATGATCCATTGTAGCCGAGCGTCACGAAAGTGACGCCCCGCGGTTAAGGGGTTAAGAATATGGTATGAATTTTCATATTTCAAATTCATAAAATGCGGGTTAACACACAGTTACTATGGGTCAAGTTAGACACGAACCTAACTGAAAACAAGGGCTAAAAGAGCGAGCCCCTTTTTCACTTATCGTTTTGCTCATAACTTTCTAGTCCAAATAACTATAACCTTGTTATATTAGATAACCGTAGGAACAGTCGCTAACACCACTAATATATTCCAAATATGTCCAAACTTCCGAAACTAACTCTAACATACCTGCTTCTGACTCCCTCAGAATGTAAACAAAAATGGCAGTACACCGGCGCATTCGATAGTAGAAAAATGTATATATTTAATATTGAAATTTTCGTATTAGTTCATAGATTAAGCAGTTTATAAGTATATTGTTATACTGCAAGTACTAGTCTAATATAGCTTAAGCGACATAATTTGAAATTAAAGAAAATACAATATTTCATAGAAAACTTTACGTTTCAAGGGTTAATTACTGTATACAATACGCTTTCTTTCAGGACTGTCCTCTTGCCCACTGCTAAATTTCTCTATGGTATTTGTAAATTGAATTCCTTTCCATATTGCTTGTAAAATTTCTTGAGAATTTTTGTAATATATCAAAATATCTGTAGATCAAGCACAAAATTCTGTATTTCTGTAGATCCTTCCAAAAATCTGTAGAAATACAGAAATTTCTGTAGACCTGGCAACCCTGCATGTTGGTATCTTTCTTTTCAATAAGGGGAGTGACCAGGGTTAATAGATCCTCGAACTGATCCTGATCTAATCTTATCCACTGCCTCAATGTGATCGGGTCCTCTTCATGCAGTTCCCTCAACAATCTGAAGGTA
Source organism: Coenobita brevimanus (assembly GCF_032717465.1). Classification (NCBI taxonomy): domain Eukaryota; kingdom Metazoa; phylum Arthropoda; class Malacostraca; order Decapoda; family Coenobitidae; genus Coenobita; species Coenobita brevimanus. Next base: position 41,772,315 of record NC_137005.1, on the reverse strand, counting down.
ACACTCTCTTCTTTTCTTCACTTTAGCCACTGACGACTCCACAGCCGCTTCTTTTCTTTCCTCTTTCTCTCCTTCTTCTTTTTTTTAGTAATAAGAGCATGGCATAGGCTGCAATGTGCTCATCTTTCTCACTGCTATTCTTGTAGGTGATGCGACTAGGGACAATGTGATGTTGTTGAGGTATTGCCTTTACAACGGCACCTCTAAACGATTTCCTTCTTTCTCTTTTCTCTTTCTTATATGTCTTTCTGTGGTCACACCTCCTCTTCTCTTACTATGTGTAAGCTATAATCAGTCGCCTGAATTTTTGAGCTCCTTCACTTTCCTTTCTTTTTTTTTCCAGCATTTAAATATTATTAATTTCTTTTTTTCAATACCACTTGTATTAAATAGGAGGTTCCCAAGTATATTATTTCTTTCCTCTATATATGGCTGTTGTAATTCTACCAGTTGTGTTCTTTCTTCCATATATCCTGTGCAGTCTAATAAAAAATGTTATCAAGTCTTCTGTCTCTACATTACACATTGGACAATTTGTCTCAGTTCCCTTGAATCTATTTCTATTTGCTAAATTTAGTGTATTAGATCTGCATTTAAACAGAATTATGGAGGCTTGTGTATTATCATATATTTCATCTACTCCACCTATTTCTTTCTTCCATTTTTTATATACTTCTAAGCTTGATTTATTTTCCATGTCTTTTCTCCACCTTTTTGTGTCCTCATCATATATTTTCCTGGTTAGTTCATCTTTTGTTTTATTTTTTAACCCTTCTATATTTAGGTCAAGATCTTTTAGTACCTTCTCACATTCCCTCATCCACTTACTCTTGCGTTCCCTCAGCTCTTCTACAGTTTCCATTAATAGTGCATTGTTTCTTCTCTTTAAAATGCCTTGGAGATATTGAAGCTTTGCCCTCTTTTTATTTTTGTTTCCATTAGTGAGGCTTCTACTTCGCCCCTCAAGCAGCCTACTGTAGTGCTTATATTACCTCCCAGCATTGTTCTATACACCCCATTTTCTATTTTCTGTAGTTTGTCTATTTCTTCTTTATTAAAATCAATTACTCCTGCAGCATACAAAACTCCAGGGAGTGCTAGGCTCTTCCAGTAAGTTTTACCAATTAAAATTTTATTGCAGCTCCTAGCCATAACAGAGTAGGTTAAGTTTGCTAGTCTTTGTGCTTTCATAATGATGTTTTCTTTATGTCCTTTAAAGCAGTCTTTAGAATCCACTATTATTACCCCCAAATACTTAATTGAATTTACCACTTCTATACCCTCTATTTCTGTTGGTTTCTCCTTCATATTGAATATAATGAATTTACTTTTTGCTTTATTTATAAGTCCACAGGAAGGAATGATAGAGTGTTTTTGATTGGTGATATGAATGGTAAAGTTGGGAATGTGAAGGTGGATGGAATAGTTGGTGAGTGGGGTGTGCCTTCTGAGATAGATGAGAATGGGAGTGAGTTAGTGGACATTTGTGCTGGGAGGGGGTTGGTGATAGCCAATACCCTCTTCAGGCATAAAATGATCCACAGGTATACATGGCGAGTGATGAGAAGGGTGGGTGGTGAACTGAGTGAAAGGAAGGCAATGATTGATTATGTGTGTGTGGATGAAAGGATGCGAAGATGTATATTGGATGCAAGAGTTTATAGAGGTTCGGGGAGTGGACTTTCTGACCACTACTTGGTGGTGGCCAGAGTTAAAGTTCAAGTAAGATGGAGGAATAGAAGAAGGGAAAGACGAGAGGAAGGAGTAGTTGCAAGGAGAGTGGAAAGGTTACAAGAGGATGAGAAAAAGGCAGAGTATAAGAGAGAAGTGGAGGAACGATTGGGCAAATATGAGTTGGAGCAGATGGGGGACGTGGAAGGTGTGTGTAGAATACTTACAGAAGAAATATGTGCAGCATGTGATGTGGTGTGTGGAAGGAAGAGAAGACGGAGGGGGATGCAAGGAACAGCGTGGTGGACTGAAGAGGTGAAACGGGCTGTGGCACAAAAGAAGAAAGCATACAATGAATGGATGAGAAATAGGGACGTGGAAGAAGTTCAGAGGCGGAAGAGAGAGTTATATGTAGAAAGAAAGAGAGAGGTGAAAAGATTAGTAAGAGAGAGTAAGAAGAGAGTGGATGAGGAATTTGGAAGGAATTTGAGTGTAAAGTGGAGGGACTGTAAGAAAATGTTCTGGAAAGAGGTGAAAAGAGTAAGACAGGGTGGAAGTGGAGTTAGCAGGGGAGTGAAAGATAAAAATGGTAGATTACTAGTGGAGAAGGGAGAAAAAGTGAGCAGATGGAGAGAACATTTTAAGGAATTGTTGAACGTGGAGGATGGAAGTAATGCGAGTATAAGTGGCTGGGGAATGGCTGGAAGAAGGAGGGAGGTGAGAAGACAGGAAGAAATCAGTAGGATAGATGTTGTAGAAGCAATGAAGAAAGTTAAATCAGGGAAAGCCCCAGGAATTGATGGAGTGTGTGGTGAAATGCTGAAGCATGGGGGAGAGATAGTACAGTAGTAGAATGGATGTGGAAGATGTGCAGATTGGCCTGGGAGGAAGGTAGAGTCCCGGAGGATTGGAAGTCAGGTATAATTATTCCCTTGTACAAAGGAAAAGGGGAAAAAGAAGTGTGTGGTAATCATAGGGGCATTTGTCTTCTTAGTATAATAGGAAAAGTATATGGTAGGATACTTATTGACAGTTAGAGAAAGAACAGAGAAATTAGTTGGAGAAGAACAGGGAGGCTTTAGGAAGGGAAGAGGTTGTGTAGATCAGATATTCATTCTCAGATCTTTAGTGGAAAAGTTTCTAGAGAATGGAAAGAAGTTGTATGCGGCTTTCATGGATTTGGAGAAAGCATATGACAGGGTGGATAGACTAGGATTGTGGAAAGTGTTAAGAATATATGGAATAGATGGGAAGTTGTTGAATGCTGTGAAGAGTATGTACGATGGTGCGAAGGCTGCAGTGCGTGTGGATGGTGAACTAAGTGAATTTTTCTCTTTGAAAGTTGGGTTGAAACAGGGATGTGTCATGTCTCCATGGTTGTTCAATCCGTACATGGATGGGGTAATAAAAGAGGTACAAGGTAGGGTAGTGGATGTTGGAGTGGCCCTGGTGAGAGGGGATAGTGTTTGGAAACTCCCTGTACTGTTGTTTGCAGATGATACCGTGTTGTTGAGTGAAGACGAAGGGGAGCTGCAAGGCTTGGTGGATGAGTTTGAGAGAGTGTGTAAGAAATGGAATCTAAAGGTGAATGTAGGGAAGAGTAAAGTGATGGTCTTGGAGAGAGGTGAAGTCAGTGAATGTACAGCGAGGTTGGATGGTGAGGAATTGGAAAATGTGAGTACAGTAATCACTCCAATATCCGGATCAATAGAGCCATCGGTAGGTTCGGATATTGGTTTTGTCCGGATATTGGGCCCCAGCTTATGGACTTGTACTTACGGACCCTAACACAGAGAAACACCTATACAACTCCCTCCGGACATGCATAGCACCTATTTAACACCCAAATCACACCAATAAGGCACATAAATGACTGAAATAAATGCAATAGACACATAAAATGTGGGTTTAGAAGTATGTTCATACATTAATAAACATTCTGGTACTTATGGACTCTAACCGAACCTAACCTAACCGAACCTAACCGAACTCTGAAAAACACATTCCTACTGCACATGCATGAGGTAAGTTTAGTATGGAAAGAAGTACAGTATGACACTTTCTGGTAAGTATAGTATGGGAAAAAATACAATATGAAACATTCTGGTAAATATAGTATGGAAAATAGTACAACATGAAACATTTTGGCTACTTACAGCAAGTCCCTGGCCACCTCGATGAATAACCGCCTCCTCTCGGACTCTGACAGTAAGAACGATTTCCTGAAGCACTTGCACTACACTCTTCCTGAAGTCTTGCACTGAACTTAGTCACTAACACACAGAAGTCCGTTCTTTTCACAGTGTTCACTTTAGTCCAAATAATGTTCCATTAAATTTAAGTGTTGCACATTAACTTTTCCCAAGTTTTTTTAAGTTTCCAAAGCCAAAACAAAGAAGGTTAGTTACGTTAAATTTCTTTTCTACTTAGTCTTTTCTCCCAACTTGAAAACCTTAACACAACACACCGTTTTTTTCACTGCACAACACTCAAAATTCCCGTGTGGTCTAGTGGAGAAGTTCTTGCTGTTTATTCACTGTCAGAGCCCGAGAGTATCACTGGCAGGCGTCCAAGGGGTGCATCGGTGGGTAGTGGTGATGGCGTACCGACTACAGAAGACTCTGAAGACAGCCGCAAACTCACGTCGAGCGGTGACTCCACTGTAGCTGATGTGCTGGGCTGTGGCTCGGAGCATGAGGGCCTGTCTTGGGAGGCAACGGAGTGGAACCAGGGCTTGGCACAGCGGGGGTCACGGGCCTGAAAAAACTGTCAATCGTTGACTGACGCAAGGACCGACGATTCTGGCGATTGATGATGCGCTGCCGGAAAGCACGCACTTCCTCCACGAGTCCCAAGGGCCCCATCTCCCTGTCGCAGTCCGGGTGTTCCAGGTAGTCTAGGACGAACTCTAGATGTTCCCGGAGTGCGCTCAGCTTGGGGATGGCTGGAGTAGTGTCCTGCTGGGCGGAGTCTGCATCATCATCGCCTTCGTCGTCGGAATCTTCAAGTTCGGGACTGACACCAGCAACCGAAGACACGATCTCGATATCAGACAACGTCTGATACCCAGGATCGCCTCGTCGTCGTCCAACCACTCACGAACATCGTCCACATCAACATCGTCGCCGTGCGTGCTGGCCGTGCATGGAAGTCATCCACGTCAAACCCTAGGAAATCGTACTCACATCTGTTCCGAGAAGCAGACGAGACCAACCATTTTCAAGAGTTTTCACAGGGACTTCCTTCCATGCACTAGCCCAGTTGTACAGCGCAGACTTGATGTTGTAGCGGCGAAGGTTTTCCAAAGTCCGCTTGCCTCGAGTGTCACGTCCTTCCCTGCGCTCGTCCTCGTCCTCGAGAACCACCATCACCTCGTCCAGGAACTTCCGACGGTACAGGCGCTTTGTTGCCACGATCACTCCTTGGTCCATTGGTTGAATGAGAGCAGTCGTATTAGGTGGCAGAAACATGCACCTAATACGGCCATTCTCAGCAACCAAGTCCTTGTCGCACGGGTGGGCAGGTGCATTGTCGAGGAGAAGGAGAGCCTTTACCTGGTCGCGTGGAATTCCCAGTGTCTTCGTCTGGTAATGTATGACCTCCTTGACGAAGTGATGGTGAAACCAGTCTTTGAAAATCACAGCTGTGAACCATGCTTTCAAAGAATGGTACCATACGACAGGAAGGACATCCATCACCCCACGAAGGCACCGAGGCTGCTTTGCACGGCCAACAATAACGGGCTTAAGCCGGTGCATGCCGTTAGCATTGGCACAACACAAAGCAGATATCCGTTCCTTAGAAAGCTTGCGGCCAGGTACACGCTTCTCCGTCTCATCGGCGAGAGTGTTCGTTGGCACCGAGCGATAGAATAGGCCAGTTTCGTCAGCGTTATAGACTTGACCGAGAGTGAGGCCCTCCCTGTCGATCAAGCCTTTCACCTTGTGCCGAAACTCGTCCCTCCATCCTCGTTAGCGTCCAATGCTTCGCCATGTGCTTTACGGTTAGTAAGGCCATGTCGCAACTTGAACGCGAAGAGCCAACCCTCGGATGCCTTGAAGTCTAGGGCGTCGTGAAGCCTTGCAAACTTCTCAGCAGCAGCCTTCAGCTCCGTTCCACGTACCATCACACCAGCTGCACGTTGCTGTCGATACCAAATCAACGTGGAGCGGTCGATCTCTGCATACTTGGGAGTAAACATAACCTTCCTCTCCACGTTGCGTTTGCTTCTCGACGAGAAGTCAGCCGTGTACTGCATGAGGCTTGTCTCGGGAACGCTTGATATCAAACAAAGTCGACCGGGCCAGGTTGAACTCGCGGAGAATGCGAGAGGAAGACCAACCCGCATCAACCTTCTCCAATATCTCCCGTTTCTTCTCCAGAGTCAACACCACTCTCTTCCTTTTCTCAGGAGGCGGGGCCATCATCACACACACTAAGAGTAGGGCAGAGAGCAGCAGGAGGCCTTGCAGCAAGTACGGCACCACCACAAAAGCGAGCACGTGGGCAGCCATGACGAAGAGCGTAGGTCTTGTCGCGGTGAGAGACAGGCGGGAAGTGGGGAGGATGCAGCGGCGCTCTATCGGACGTCGGAGGAATGACGAACCAAAACAATGCTCTCACGCGGCGCGCGCGGCAAGTTCAAATTACAGACGGCAAAAAATCGATTTTTTTTTCCAATTTTTTTGGATTTTCGGACCATTTTGGGAATGTTTGATCCCAGGACGATAAGGTTCGGTTAGTGGGGATGTTCGGTTATTGGGCGTCCGGATATTAGAGGGATTACTGTACGTTTAAGTACTTGGGTAGTGTGATGAGTAAGGATGGAGGTTTGAAGGGTGAAGTGCTTGAAAGGGTACAGCAGGGAAGAAAGGTTGCTGGTTCTTTGAAAGCAGTGATAAGAAACAGGGAAGTGAGCATGGAAGTGAAAAAGTTACTACATGACAGTATTGTGATACCAACTCTAACGTACGGAAGTGAAGCTTGGACGTTGTTGGAAGGACACAAGTCAAGAGTGAGAGCCGTGGAAATGAGTTATTTAAGAGGAGCCTGTGGAGTCACATGGAGAGACAGGCTGACGAATGAGGATATAAAGGAGCGTTGTGGTGTTGATGTGGATGTGATAGGAAGCGTTATGAGGAACACAGTGAGGTGGTTTGGCCATGTGGAGAGGATGGAGGGTCAAAGACTGACGAAGAGAGTGTATGTGAGTGAGGTGGAGGGGGAAAGAGGGAGGGGGAGGCTGAGGATGAGATGGAGAGATGGGGTGGAGAGGTATATGAGAGAGGGGGGTGTGAGTTGGGAGCAGGGGAGTGAAATGGCGGGGGACAGGGCGACTTGGAGGCGATTTGTTTGTGGCCACCCCAAACGGGATTGAGGCGTCTGGCAATAGATAGATAGATAGATAGGTTTTAGTAATATTTATTAACCTTCTAATGTTAGCTTTGGCCTCAGTTATTGTCTGTGTAAATTGTAGGCCATCATCAGCAAGAAACAAGGTGTTGATTTCAATTCTGTTGTCTCTATAGCCAAGGCCTACACTTTCAAGGTGGTTTAATATCACGAAGGTTATTAATTTGAAAAGTGTTGTTGATCCTGTGCATCCTTGCCTGATTCCAATAGTGATTTCTATCTCATTTTTCATGTCTTTGCTTAAATTTATCATTGTTTTGTCTCCTTGGTATATTTTGCTGATGCTGTGTATTATATTCTCATGGACCTTTACTTCCTTTAGTGCCTCTATAATTTTCTCTCTTTTAATGGAGTCGTATGCTTTTGAGAAATCCACTGCTGCAATAATTAAAGGTGTTTTATTTACCCAGCTGGTGTCTATACAATATTTTAAGATTAGTAGATTGTCCTCTACCCTTCTACCTGTAGTGAAGCCTGCCTGCATTTCACCATCTAGCCTATTGATTTTGAGCTGCTGCTCCACTTTTTCCTTTATTAAATTCATGAAAATTTTATATGATATGTTTGTGAGGGCTATCGGTCTCAGATCTTTTGCGGATGGTTTAGGCACCTTTGGTATCATAATTGTTTTAGATTTTTTCCAGTTATCTGGTAACTCCCCCTCTTCAATTATTTTACTTAAACATTCTGTTATTTTTGTCATACAATCCTGACTTCTTATTAGCGCTTTATAGCATTCTGGTTTAATTTCATCTGGGCCTGCTTCTTTCTTATTCTTTAATTTCTGCAAACATCTCTTTACCTCCTCTAGTCTAAAAATTGGCTTGTCCATTGGCTTTACCCCTGTTACTACCTCTACTGCCATATCCATATGCTCTCTTACTGTGTCTGGAAAGGAAAGCAACCCTCCTAGCTCTGTGTCATCAACATTTATTTTTTTGTTCTTCTTAAAATTCTCCCTCTCCTCCTCATTCCATACTTTAGCTATATTGTTATCATGCTTTTGGTATACATTTTTCCAAAACCGTTCCAGCTCTTGGCCTGCCTGCTTACTATTTAGTTTGTCTCCCTCTGCACTGTATAACTCTGTTTCTTTTTCCCTCCTTAACTCTTTGCCTTTTAACTTGTTTATGTGGTCCCATAATTTTTCGCTGTTATTTTTACTTTCTCTGATTTCTCTTGTTACTTTCCTTTCATGATCACTAATTGCCTCTTTGATTAATTCCTGGACCCTGTTCTTTTGCTCAGTATACCTAGCATGTAACCTTTCTCTATCCTCTACTTCTTTAGTATTCCTCTTTTCCCTATTTATGCCTTCCTTTTCTTGATTTCTTCTCTTATTGTCTTATTTACCCAGGGTGGTTCTTTTTCCCTTTTCTCATTTATCTTTCTGCTGTATGTTCTTTTTAGGATACTCTCAGCCTTTTCTTTCATTATTTTCTCCATTTTCTCCATATTTTCTATCTCTCCTTCTCTGCAGCTTCTCTCCAGCTCCTCCACATACCTGCTCATAGCTTTCTCGTCTGTTCTGTAGTATTTTGTGTTCTCCCACATGTTCTTTTTGAAAGATTTTTCATGCTCGCAGCTGAAGTTTACTTCTACCATGTTGTGATCTGATAGGTCAAACTGTTTTTTCCCTTCATCAATTACCATATAATTAAATCTGTCATACATAAGAGTGTTAACTAGAACCAGATCGACAGCACTTTTCTGCTGTCCTCTCTCCCATGTTGTTTCTCCTTCACAACGCTGATCCCCATTTAACAATATTAGGTTATACTCCTCCATCCATCTTATCACTTCCTTCCCAGTGCTATCTACCTTCTGCTTTCCTAGGAATCCTAGGTGACCATTGAAATCCCCTAGGAGTGTGAAGGGTTCCTGTATTTCTTTATTTTCAATTTCTTCTTTTATTGCTTTGCCTCGTTGTTTGTCAGCCACACTATCCCCTACTGGCAGGTACACAAGTAACAGTTTAAATCTCAGGTTGTTGACTTGGCAGTTACAATACAATACGTCCTTATTTAGCGTCTTTACCTGTTCCATGTTTATTTCTTGATTATCTTCATACAATATCATCAGACCACCTCCTTTCTTATCCTCCTTTTCTCTCATACTCTGTATATTTACCATGTGGTTACTTATCCTTATTTTATCATATTTCAGTTGAGTTTCCGTCAGACACAGTAACTGCTTACCTTTTACAATTTCGTATAATTCTGCACTTTTTACCTTTGTTAGGCCCTGTATATTTAGTAATTTGATTTTGAAGTAGGATTGGTTCCTGAATTCTCATTGATTTCCAACATTTCTATTTTTTGCCAGTTCCCCATTTTTTATATACCACCCTCTTTCTCCTTGATTACGTTTTTCTTTCAGCCTCTCCCAAACCTCTTTGTTTTTCTCTCTTTCAGCCCTGGTCATGTCTAAAGTGATTGATATATTTCTTGCGATGGGGCTTCTGGTGTTTTTCAAATTCCTAACATTTTTTAGTACTTCCCATTTCATCTTTGCCTCTTTTAATTTTAGAAGCAAGGGTCTACTCCTTCCCTTCCTTCCCACTGGATTGCCTAACCTGACAGCATCCTCTGTTTCAATGTTCTCTACCCCCACCTCTCTCTTAATGATGTCACTGGTGGTTTTGATATCCTCCTCCACTGCCTCCCTTGGGTTTTCCTTCTCAGGTTCTGGTAGGTTATACATTACTAGGTTTTTCTTCCTTCTCTCTTTTTCCTCTGCCTCCTTCATGTCCAGTATAATTTTACCTTTAACCTCCTCAATCACATCCTTTCTCAGATTGCCTAACCTCATATCCACATTTACCTGGTTTTGCTTAAAACTTTTTCTCAATGTAAAATGTTTATTATTGTTAAATGTACAAGTCCGACTCGGAACGCAATACCGAATTTGACAGACTGGCCGAAGTGGTAAGAAACTCGGCTGAACGCCGAGTGACCAAAACTGACTGCAAATTCCCTCAAACTCGGCGCGGCAATATACTCTCGGCAATTTCCATCAGGTAAAAACGCCCGTGTGACCGCGCCTGCTGCAGAAAACTGTTGGATGGCGGCCACTGTGAACTGGTTAACAGCTCTGTCGTAGGCCAATATTTGCTTTGGTTGAGGAAGCTCCTTAACACCACTTCCTTAGTGATTTATTTTGCCTATTATTCCTTACTCTCTTCTTCAGTCTCATTTAAATCATTCATATACCCTTATTTTGAGCAAAAATAACACAAAATTGATGTTAATCAATTACGTACAAAAATATATGGCTAAGGAGGTGCTAGGAAGCTTCCTTAAGCGAACAGAATATTGGCCATAGTGACGTGGTGAGTGGAGATTATTTTTTAGCTCTTACATGACGAAAGGCAATTCAAATTTGATGAAAAGCGCCTGGCCGTAGCGATATCATCCTGTAGTTATGTTTTCTTGTCGTTAGTAGAGTTTCAAACTTACGATGACGATACATATTCTTGGGTGGAATAAAATCATGTGATGGCAGTAAAAAATACATAGTTAAGGTCTCTATTGTCTCAAGAGAATTAATGGAGATTTCTTTTTTCACCTTTTCGAAGAAAAGCGGCCATTATTAATCTTCACAAAATCGTCTGACGGTGGCAAAAATGAGAGTTCAGATCTGTATGGAGTCAAACAGTTAGTGAAGATTGTTTTCTTACCCAGTAGAATACTGGAAGAAGGCCACTCCAGAGCTGAATAAAATCGTCTGGCGGTAGAGAGAACGTCATGTAGTTAAGATGTCCTTTTTTTTTTTTTTTTTTTTTTTTGAATGACCTCATAGGCGGTCAGGTACAACTGCGCAGTGATGGTGTAGATAGATCCGTCATGTGTTAGTATCTAATATGGCTCGATTTTTTTTTTTTTTTTTTTTTTTTTTTTTTTTTTTTTTTGAGGCCTGTGCAATCATCCATGAGGATGTGTGGGAATGACTGCGCAGGCAGAGTTCAGTAAAATGGCATCGAGTCTTTATTTATTTCTTAATACCTTTTGCTAGTCAATCATCCTAAAGATTATTTCCTTCCTTCGGTTTGAGGATCTGTAGAGCCAGGATTATTGCTATAGATGCGGCCTTGGTACTCATCTCCACGGGATGCGCCACACAAACAATAACTGAAGGATGAACAACCATGTTACTGGTGTGTGGCGAATGCCAACGATTACACAATCACCTTAAATACACAGCCATGACTAACTGTTTGTAGGACCCTTCAGATGACGAGAGGCTGCTCTTTTAAGAGTTTCTGGAGTAGCGGGAATAGATAAATAGATAGTCAAGATGTATGTCGTTCTTACAAGGTTGGTGGAGACTGTTTTACGATTTAACATGACTAGAGGCCATCTGTATTGTTTTGTTTATTGATTATTTTACACACCGCAAGAACAGTGCAAGAAAGACGCAACACATAACAAGTGACTTGGTCAGCACAGAGACGAAGGAATAGAATGGATGACAAATGACTAACAAGTAGAGGATTCAAACCTACTCTGAAAGCAGTACGATGAAGGAGAGCCATTTATAAACTCGGACAAGTTATTCCACAGCCACAAACTAATATTCATAAAACACCTACTGAAATGTTTCGTCGAACAACGCAGCAACTAGATTGCCAGGCCATGCAATCTTGCCGCAGCTGTGATGCAACACGGAGCAATAGAGCGACCCGGCAGCGCACCCTGCATGGGGTGACACAGGTTGTTCACTCTTATGCAACACGGACACGCCGCCCACACATCGACATTTATCAAGTTAATCAGACCTGGGTAGACACGCATGTTGCAAACCAAGTCCATTAAACTGTCAGACAGACTAATGAAAAAAAAATAAATAAAAAGTTTGGTACTGACTTGGCCGAAGTCAGCAACAGCGCACAGCCTCACCCAGCTTATGACTCCACCCACATGGGTCCCACCCTTGCACGCTCGCAGGAAGTCTTCCTTACATATCCTAAGTAAACCCTAACAGCAACATTCATCTTGCTCGAGCGATGGGTGTTGGGGCCTTCCCTTTGGTTTCCACCACTTCGGGCTGACTCTGTCAAATACCATCCTATGAGAAAGATGAGCCTCAAGGAAACGTGCCGCATGCCCACGTAGACGGGTTTGGCGTTCACATAATATTATACTGGAAGTAGGCCTCCAATCGAAGTGGTGAAGTAATTGTTCCTTACGCACTTGGGCATACCAGTGATACCGGTTCCTTGTTATCCATCGAGGGCACTCAGCACCAAGGAATTAATTCACTGCTCCAAGGAACTGTTTATTGCCAGCGTCACACATCGACTCTAAGCAAGTCCACAGGACGCCATGGTACTGAAGGCTGTTAAGGAGTCTGCTGGTAACCCACTCACAGGGACAGGTCCGCCCAACAGATACGTGTGGAGGTAGCAAGAGGAAAATGAAAGACGGCACCTACTGAATGTTGCCTTTAACATTTCTCGACGCAGTAAAATGAAGCTCATCCCTTTTACCACGAGTGCGTCATTTTTTTTATTTTGGCTATCAGTGGACGGTTTTACTTAGCTTAGAACAGACTTGACGATCAGGAGTGGTTAGATAACAGCTCTTCATAAATCCCTTCACTGACAGGAGGCTCTCCTAAGCTAAATAAAATCGTCGGGTAGCTGGAAGTTTAAAAAAAAAAAAAAAAAAAAGAACATTTAACACACATAAACTTACACAACTTGCTATAAACCTTTGGTAGTGAAGGGGTCACTGACAGATTTATCTGAAAACTGGATCTCCCGCTTTCCCATAGCTGAATATAATCGTTTAGCACCAGCGAGTAATAGTAGCAGTAGTAGAAGTAGTAACAGTAGCAGTAGCAGTAGAGCAGCCTCGGTCTGTTTGGCTGAGTAGACTCACCAACCGCAGGCAAACAGTCAAAACTGCATGGGTGTCCCATTCATTGAACCAATGTTCCCCTGCAATGGACAGCGCCTCGCCACATATAGATGTAGGGAAGAGTATGGCAGTTTGGTTCCTGGTTGGATGCCCCATTGGCGTTGCCATCAAGTTCAGGGGCACCTCAATACGTTCCACATTACCCCGTTATTTGGCTCTACGATTACCACCCAGCGTTGTAAGTGGTTTCCTGGGTTGTAGGAAACTTTTAGGCATATCATTCATTGTTGAATCACCGTAGGAAGACGTAGGCAGCAATACATCGTGTGAGTGGATGGTGGTCGCTACCAATTACCACCAGCAGCAAGTAAAAGAATTATTGATTTACTTTCCTCTGGTGCCGAGGCCAATCTACCACCAGACGATTTCCTTCAAATTACAAATAACGTCAAGTAGTAAAGGAATCAATCTCGCCCTCTCTTGGGTAACTGAATAAACCCGTCTGGTGGAAGCAAGATTAAAATAGAAAGGTCGTTGTCATAGTGAAGACAGTGAAGGGAAGGACATTATAACATTTACATTTATTTAGTTTCTTCCTGCTGCCTCTGGACAATTTTATTCAGCCTGATCCCAGCTGTACCACGTACCCTTCCTAACCTATATAATGTCGTCTGACAGCAGCATGCATCAATCAAAGAAGCGCCATCGTATTAATAATTTAGTTTCTGACATCTTCGCCATGAGAGGCCTCTCTCTCTCTCTCTCTCTCTCTCTCTCTCTCTCTCTCTCTCTCTCTCTCTCTCTCTCATGTTGCCCAATTAAGGAAAGGCCTCTCATAGTGAAGATATCAGAAACTAAATTATTAATACGATGGCGCTTCTTTGATTGATGCATGCTACTGTCAGACGATAATATATAGGTTAGGAAGGGCACGTGGTACAGCTGGGATCAGGCTGAATAAAATCGTCCAGAGGCAACAAGAAGAAACTAAACAAATGTAAATATTAAATTGTCATTCCCTTCACTATCTTCACTATGACAACTTTATTTTTTGTTAATAACGTTTTCTCCAGACGGGTTTTTTCAGTTACCAAGGAGAGGGCGATATTGATTCCTTTATTTCTTGCCATTATTTTTAACTTGAAGCAATTCGTCTGGCGGTAGAATAGCCTCGTCACTAGGGAAAGGTAAATCAATATCTTTTACTTGCTGCTGCTGGTGGTAATTGGTGGCAATAATCATCCACTCACTTGATGTATTGCTGCCTATATCTTCCAAAGGTGACTCAACATGAATGATAGACCAAATTGTTTCCTACAACCCAGGAAACTACTTACAACGCTGGGTGGTAGTCATAGAGCCAAATAGCGGGGTAATGTGGAACGTAGTGAGGTGCCTCTGAACTTGATGGCGACGCAAATGGGGCATCCAACCAGGAGCCAAACTTCTACATTCTTCCCTACACCTTTATGTGGCGAGGCGCTGTCCACTGCAGGAGAACATTGGTTCACTGTATGGGACACCCATGCAGTTTTGACTGTTTGCCTGCGGTTGGTGAGTCTGCTCCGCCAAACAAATTGAGGTTGCTCTACTAATGATATTGTAACCACCACCACCACCACCACCACCACCACAACTACTACTACTACTACTACTACTACTACTATTAGTACTACTACTACTACTACTTGCTGGTGCTAGACGATTATATTCGGCTAAGGGAAAGCGGGAGATACAATTTTCAGATAAATCCTTCAGTGGCCTCTTCACTACTAAAGGTTTATCGCAAGTTGTGTAAGATTATGTGTGTGTAAAATGTAAATTTTTGTTATACTCCCCGCTACCTGACGAATTTATTTATTTATTTATTTATTTTTTATGTGTCCGACTCTGGGCATAGGCTTCACAGCCTGCTCTCAAGGCCCTTTAGTCCTCCTACATACCATACACCTCTCTATTTAGCTTAGGAAAGCCTCCTGGCAGTGAAAGGATTCATGAAGAGCTATGATACTCCTGATCATCAAGTCTGTTCTATGCTGAGTAAAACCGTAAGCTGACACCCAAAATGAAACAAAGGACGCTTTCGGGGTAAAAGGGGTGAGATTCATCGTACTGAGTCTAAAAATGTTAAAGGCAACATTCAGTGTGTTACGTCTTTCATTTTCCTCTTGCTACGGCCAGACGTATCTGTTGGGCGGATCTGTCCCTGTGAGTGGGTTACCAGCAGCCTCCATAACACCCTTCAGTACCATAGCGTCTCATAGACTTGCTTAGAGTCCATGTGCTATGCGGGCAGCAAACAGTACCTTGGAGCAGTGAATTAGTTCCCTGGTGCTGAGTGCCCACGATGGATAACGAGGTACCGGTATCGCTGGTATGCCTAAGTGAGTAAGGAGCAATTACTCCACCACTCTGAGTTGAGGCCTACTTCCTGCATAGTATTACGTGAACGCCAACCCCGTCTACATGGCAGCGCGGCACATTTCCCTGAAGCTGATTTTTCTCTTGGGATGCCATTTGATAGAGTTACGCTGAAGTGGTGGAAACCAAAGGGAAGACCGCAACACCCATCGCTGGAGCAAGATGAACGTTGCTGTTGGGATTCACTTAGGATATGGGAGGAAGACTTGCTTCCTGCAGGCGCGCAAGG
Source organism: Coenobita brevimanus (assembly GCF_032717465.1). NCBI lineage: Eukaryota > Metazoa > Arthropoda > Malacostraca > Decapoda > Coenobitidae > Coenobita > Coenobita brevimanus. Next base: position 41,756,721 of record NC_137005.1, on the reverse strand, counting down.
GTGGGATCCATTAGGGTCGAGTCAGAAGCTGGGTGAGGCTGTGCACCGTTGCAGCCTTCGACGAAGTCAGCAACAAACGCTTGTTTTTTCTGTCTGCTTTTTAAATCAGTCTTTTTGCCAGTTAAATGGACTTGGTCTCCAACCTGCGTGTATCCCCAGGTCTGAATGACTTGCTCGTTGTCGATGTGTGGGCGGCGTGTCCGTGTTGCATAAGAGTGAATAATCTGTGTCACACCATGCAGGGTGCGTTGCCGTGTCGCTCTATTATTTAATTTCGCACCACAGTTGCGGCAGGATTGCATGGCCATCAATCTAGTTGCTACGTTGTTCGACGAAACATTTCAGTAGGTGTTTTATGAATACTAGTTTTTGGTTGTGGAATAACTTGCCCGAGTTTATAAATCACTGTCCTTCGTGGTAAGTCCTTCAGGGCAGTTGTGAAGCCTCTATTTGTGCCTTGCTTGTCTTTTGTCATCCATCATCTTCCTTCGTCCCTCTGCTGACGAAGTCACTTGTGATCTATTGAGCATTTGTTGCACTGTTCTTGCAGTGTGTAAAATAATCAATAAACAAAACAATACAGATGGCCCTTACTCATGTTAAACAGTAAAACAGTCTCCACCAACCTTGTAAGGACGATACACATCTTTGTCTATTTATCAATTCCCGCTACTTCTGAAACTCTTAAATAATCAGCATCTCGTCATCTGAAGGGTCCTACAGATTGTCAGTCATGATTGTGCATTTAAGGTGATTGTGTAATCACCAGCTTTCGCCACACACCAGTAACATGGTTGTTCATCTTTCAGTTATTGTTTGTGTCGCGCATCCCGTGAAGATGAGTACCAAGGCCGTATCTATAGCAATAATCCTGGCTCTACAGATCCTCAAACCGAAAGAAAGAAACAATCTTATGGATTATTGACTGGCAAACGAGAAAAAAAAAAAAAAAAGACACGATGCCCGTTTACAAAACACTGCCCAGTCATTCCCACACACCCTCAGGGTTGATTGCATTAGACTCGTGACTGAGGAGCAAACATCAAACCATGTTGAATACCAACACACGACGGATGTATCCACACCATCATCATCACTGCGCAGTTATACCTGACAGCTTATATAGGGCCATTCAGAGATACAGCAAGACAATACCGACGACAGAGATCTTACCGCCAGACGATTTTGTTAAGCTTTCGAGTGGCCTTCTGTCGTCACTGGGTAAGAAAACAATGTTCACTAACTGTTTGACTCGATAGGCTACAAATCTTAACTCCCCTCATTTTCGCCATTGTCAGACGATTTCATTCAGATTAAGAATGGCCGTTTTTCATCGAAAGGTTCAAAAATACAGTAAATCTCCATTAACTCTCTCGAGACAATAGAGATCTTAACTATGTTTTTTAGTGCCGTCAAATGATTCTCTTTAACCCAAGGATGTCTATCGTCATCGTAAGTTTAAAAATCTCATAACAAGAAAAAAAATTCTTCACTACAGGATAATATCACTACCGGCAGGGGCTTTTAATCAAATATGAATTCCTTTTCGTTATGTAATTGCTAAAAAATAATCTCCACTCACCACGTCACTAAGGCCAATATTCTGGTCAGTTAAGGAAGGTTCCTAGCACCTCCTTAGCCATTTACTTTTGTACATGGTTGGTTAATATCAATTTTATTTTATTTATGCTGAAAGTAGGGATATATGAATGAGTTAAATGACACTGAAGAGAAGAGTAAGGAGTAATAAACAAAATAAATCACTAAGGATGAGGTGGTAAGCTGCTTCATTAACCAAAGCAAATACTAGCCTACCACAGAACTGTTAACCCGTTCACAGTGGCCGCCATCCAAGGGTTTTCTGCAGTTAAGGATTGGCCTCTCGCCGTATTAAGGGTTAACATCAGGGGTCGTATTCATAAACCTTCTTAAGATCACCCTGTGATTAACATGTATCACTTATACATTTATCTTTACTCACACAACTACCAAACTTACTACACAGTCTTTCATAAAGTGAAAAATGTACAAACAAAGTGATCCTTCATAAAATCAACGGAATATCACAGAAACTGCCTACACCATCATGCTAATGTATGGAAGTAAATATTCCAGGTTCGATATAAAACTGTTGGGTAACACCAAGCTTTGTACTGTGCTTATATCTTTGTGACAGGAGTTGGTTCCGCAACCTCCTCACTTACATAATCATAATGGGCGGTTTAAAAGCAGAATTGAAAAGGCAAGCTGCTTTTGAGAGGCGGCGAGCACAGCGAGAGTGCCCATCCAGCTCCATCAGAGGCGAAAACAACCGATGTGCTCCTGACCAGTGCCTACACAGGTACGCCCCGGGAGAGTACCATAGAAAAGTTATGACACTCATCACAGTCGTGATTGTCCTGAGAAAAAGTGACACCGAGCAGCAGTGATTAGCCTGTTTAATTTCGGCCTCCTTCCCCCTTCCCCCCCTCCTGCTTTCTCGCAATAGTTACCACTCTCACACCCCTCCCCCCTCCCCCGTGGCAGCCACCTTGTCGTGGTGGGGGAGCTTAGGTGCCCCGGTTGTCCTGGCAGGGTGTCCTTATGCCGGACACTCGGTACTGAGGGCACAACCAAGAGCTGCCAACCACATAACCGGACAGCTTTGTTGTCTGGTTATGCAGTCCGAACTCCCTCCCAGTCCCGTGCAAGGAGGCAGTGGGCTGCAGGAGAAGACCAACTTCGGCCTGCAGTCCATCGGGTACACGTTTATGTAAGCTTGTGGGCACACAACAACACGAACAAATATGCAAAGGTAGCAACATCCCTTTTGACTTTGTCCTTTGATATTTTTCTTGAAAGGTCTATAGGATTCACCTACTCCCCTGAGGGTCACACTCTGAGGAAAGGTGAATAGAATACTTCCTCAGCATGGCTAATTATTGTCGTACGAGGCAACTAAACGAGACCTTTTTTTCTCCAGTCTTTCTGCCCTTACTGTCGTCTTCTGCATTTCTTTCCTACCTCCCCTCTTGATGTTTGCGTGTTACTTTCTGCTCTATTTTCCCTCTACTCCTACAGTGCCACAGAGCCGTAATATGGCTTGGAGCTAGTTCATTATGCGCAAATTTATCCAATAGTTTTGCAGCAATACTACAACGAGACAGACAGATAAACCAAACCAAAATCTATCTATCTATCTATCTTTATTATTGTCACTATATAAGATCTTATTCAAGATTTGGTCTATGGAAGTTGTTTTACTTGTTTTTCGTCTGATCGTCTTCTGATAAAGAAATAGCTAGGGAGTGGCCAGAGGTTATCTCGTATATAAAATATTATTGGTATTTAAAACGATTTTATTCAGGATAGGGTGTATGTTATTCTTTATTTAATTATTTCTCGTTCCTCTGCTTATCTGTTTTAAAAAATGAAACATCGCCAAAGGAGTGGCTAAGATAAAACAGAAAACAAAAACTGTTGTAGTGAAGGCTAGCTAAAGGGAGGTCAAAGGAGTTGCGTGTTTGGGTATTTTCCGAAAGAGGATGACTGCTGTTTGTACCCTAACTTGGAATATATTTCCGTCGCTTTGGAGATTACTTCATGTAGCTCAGTGGCAGAAACGGTCAGTGGCTCTACATACTTACCATTGCATTTTTAGTGACTATCATTGTATTTTAACGTTAATCCATTGTTACAGCTTTGCATTTAACATAGAGAGAAGGTTATGGGCCAAGTGAGAAGGGAAAAACTGTATAGTGGATGGTGAATGTGGTGGCCAGGTATATTTCAGGGGGTGGGCAGTGACCCCCCCAAACACCCCTCTGGATACGCCACTGCAGGTTAGTACCGGTACAGAATAATCAAACTTGACAAGATGGATGTAACCTTCGTCAACGCCCTCACTATACTCTTTCCACTTTAACTTGGCCATGAATTTCTTTTTTGCAGCTTATTTCACGTAGTTCAATGGCAGACAAGGCCAGTGGTGCAGCTCTACATCCTTTTCCTAGCACCTCCTCGTGACTAGCATCATATTCTGGTGATAATCTCTTGCAACAACACGTCATTCAAGATGGTGGTATGGGATTCTTAGGACAAGTTAGAGAGAAAATATTATAGTCGACGTCTTTCCTAGGTTTAATAAAATCTGGAAGTAACACGAAAAATGTCGATAAATAAATAATAATATAAATTACCAAATAAAAAACCTCATGGGACTGAAGAGGTTTAGAGGAACTGTGCATATTAACCCTCCCGTGATCGTCTCTCTGCTACGCCTACTGCATATGGGCAAACACAGGACGATTTTATTCATCTGGTAGTGAGTCATAGGAGCCTGCCTGTTAGCTTCCTGAATCCGGTGGTTACAGTAGTCCCCTGTGGTAGTGAGGGGGTTAATGAAGGATGTATCTAACCCACCCTTAAGTTACAACCCTCCCCCCCCACTCCCTACGGTATATAAAATCGTCTGCTGTTGGAAAATAAATAATAACTGAAAATTAAAACGGCATCCTCGGCCTCAAGGAGATAATTTCTAGTAGAAAATAGGGTGGTAATCTAGGCCTGTCTTCTCGTCAGTTAATTAAGCTCCCTAACACCTCTTCCTTGGGGATTTATTTTTGGATCTGGCTTTTTTTTTTTTTTTATGCGGGGAAGAAGGAACCAAAGGCCATGAGCCTGCAGTAACAGTTCCCTCCAAGAGAAAAACAAAATACAATATAGAGCCAAATTCAAGATCCGATCATTTTGAGATGCCTGGACACACTGCGTTTGAAAGACTGGAGATCATAGGCAGCAGGAAATACAGACAGAGGGAGACAGTTCCAGAGCTGACCTGTTGCATAAATGAAAGACTGGGAGTAACGGTTAACTCTTGCATTAGAGAGTTGGACAGAAAAAGGATGAGAGTTTGCTGCCAGACGGGTGCTACGCGCCCGTCTTAGAGGTGGAGGAATGCAAGCAGACAGTTCAGAGGAGCAGTGACCATTAAAGTAGCGATAGAAAAGAGATAAAGATGCAACAGTGCGGCGAAGAGACAGAGGTTGAAGGGAGTCAGTAAGAGGAGGAGAGTTAATGAGACGAAAAGCCTTTGACTCCACCCTATTGAGAAGAGCTGTATGTGGGGAGCCTCCCCACACATAAGAGTTGTACTCCACACAGGGGCGGATAAAACCCCTGTATAGAGTCAACAATTGTGCAGGGGTAAAGAAAGAGCGGAGTCGGCTTAGCACACCCAATCTCTTGGAAGCAGATTTTACAAGAGATGTAATATGATCTTTCCAAGATAAGTCCCGAGTAAATGAAACCCCAATCATGTTCAAGGATGATGCAGGATTAAGCTGAATATTATTAAACATTAGTGGGTATACCTGTGGAAGATTTTGTTGGGTTGATAGGTGTAAGAACTGAGTCTTAGATGCATTAAAGACAACCATATTATTTTTACCCCAGTCAGAGATACGAGCCAAGTCAGACATTAGGTGTGCCATAGCCTCATCCCTTGTTTGTTGAAGTAACTGTTGAGATGGGCGTTGCGGGAACCGAATGGAAAGGTGAAGGGTGGAGTCATCAGCGTATGAGTGGATAGGGTTAGATGTACAGCTTAGAAGATCATTGATGAATAAAAGGAAGAGAGTTGGTGATAGGACAGAGCCCTGAGGAACACCACTGTTGATAGATCTAGGAGAAGAACGATGGCCGTCTACAACAGCGGCTATAGAACGACCAGAAAGGAAGCTAGCGATGAAGGCACAGATAGAAGGATAGAAACCGTAGGAGGGTAGTTTGGAAATTAAAGATTTATGCCAGACTCGATCGAAAGCCTTTGAGATGTCAAGTGCAATGGCAAAGCTTTCGCCAAAGTCCCGAAAGGAGGATGACCAGGAGTCTGAAAGGTAGGTGAGAAGATCGCCAGTGGAGCGTCCCTGACGGAACCCATACTGACGATCGGAAAGAAGGTTGTGATAGGAAAGATGCCTTAAAATTTTTCTATTAAGAATTGACTTGAAAACTTTTGAAATACAGGACTTTAAAGCAATTGGACGATAGTTGGAGGGTTGGGAGTGGTCACCCTTCTTTGGGACTGGCTGAATGAGAGCAAACTTCCAGCGAGAAGGAAAGGTACAAGTTGACAGACAAAGACGAAAGAGTTTGCCTAGGCAGGGTGTAAGCACAGAAGCACAGTTCTTGAGAACAACAGGAGGGACCCCATCAGGCCCATATGCCTTGTTAGTACTGAGGCCAGTGATGGCAGAAAATACATCAACTGAAGAAATTTTAATGTCAGCCATGAGGAAGTCAGAGGGGGGAAGTGATGGAGGAACAGCACCGGAATCGTCTAAGGTAGAATTGGAGGAGAAAGTCTGTGCGAAGAGATCTGCTTTATCAGTAGAAGAAATAGCTACAGAACCATCAGAGTAGAAAAGAGGAGGGAAGGATGATGAAGTAAAGTTGTTAGAAAGATTTTTGGCAAGATGCCAGAAGGAGCGGGAAGAATTCGAGTTGGAGAGTTGAGAGCATTTAGTATGGATGAAATTATTTTTAGTAGAGTGAAGAACAGACTTAGCACGATTCCGGGCAGAAACGTAAAGATGATGTGATTCAGGGGTGGGTTGGCTCCGGTACCTTTTGTAAGCCCTCTCCTTGTTGCGGACAGCATTAGAACAAGCGTGATTAAACCAAGGCTTTCTTGCGTTAGTCAAAGGATATGAGAAAGGAATGTATGCTTCCATGCCCGAGAGAATAACCTCCGTAATGCGCAAGGTGCACTCAGATGGCTCACGGCCATGGAAGCAATAATCATTCCAGGGAAAATCAAAGAAGTACTGCCTGAGGGCCTCCCAGTCTGCGACTCCAAAATGCCACAGACGACGTTTCCCTGGAGGGTCCACAGGCCGTACCGGAGTGATAGGACAGGTTAAGGTAATAAGGTTGTGATCGGAGGAGCCCAACGGAGAGAAAAGATTAACAGAGTAAGCAGAAGGATTAGTTGTGAGGAAGAGGTCAAGTATGTTGGAGCTCTCTCCAAGGCAGTCAGGGATACGGGTAGGGTGCTGTACAAGCTGCTCTAGGTCATTAAGGATAGAAAAGATGTAGGCTTGTTCACCAGGTGGATCCGTGAAAGGAGAGGAGAGCCAAAGGTGGTGGTGAACATTGAAATCTCCAAGAATGGAGATTTCAGAGAAAGGAGAAATGGATAGAATGTGTTCCATCGTAGAAGTAAGATAGTCGAAGAATTTTTGATAGTCAGTAGAATTAGGGGATAAGTAAACAGCACAGATATATTTAGTCAGAGAATGACAGGAAAGCCGAAGCCAGAGTGTGGAGAATTCAGAAGAATCAAGTTCAGGAACACGAGAGCAAGATAAGTTGTTGCGTATATATACACAACAGCCACCTTTGGCTTTGAAATGAGTATAGAGAAAGTAGGAGGATACAGAAAAGGGTTTGCTGTCAGTTGCCTCAGACAGCTGAGTTTCCGTTAGAAAAAGAAGGTGAGGTTTAGAGGAGGAGAGGTGGTGCTCAACAGAGCGAAAGTTAGAGGAAAGGCCACGAATGTTGCAGAAATGAAGAAGAAGAGAGTCAGACAGTGGTTCCAGGCACCTTGAGTCGTCACCGGGAGAGGGGCAGATGGTGGGGGCATTTATGGTCCCCCCCCCCCTGGGGACTCCGAGGCTTGATAAAATGACGCCATTTTTGGTAAATTTTGAATAGGAAGTGTAGTGTGTACTGTGCATGTAGTTTGGTGAAGATAGAGAAATTTGTACTTGAGAGCATACTCTCTCTGTAACTGAGACACTGAAAAAGTTCAGCAAAGGGGGATGGTCAGGAACTAGTCCTGAGGGCTGATGAAACGGGAGCTCCAGCACTCCCTGTCATCAGCTTTCCATCCACCTCGGGAGTACTGCCCTGCTCGACTGGTGCTACAGTCTACTCCGCTTGTACGTTCTCTGTGCAGAGTATGGTGATATTGGAAGAATTCATGTAACACGAAACAGGTCAGTATACTGTAAATACGCAAAATAATTCGCATAGGAAAAGGCGTTAGGGAGCTTTCTTAATCGACGAGAATTCAGATAGTCAAACCAACCCTCCATCCTGACAACACATGACCATCAGCTCAGCTGAAAGGGATTTCGGGCATTTGTCAGATGAGAGTACATATGCGCTCTTGTTACCTGCCTAGTATTTCACTCACGCATCACTTACAGTAGTTTCTCCGTTTCAGCACACATGTATGTTTCACAAACACATTACTTTATTTCGAACACGCATCATTTCCTTTGTATTTCACACACTTATCACTGTAAAATTCATTTCGGAAAAACTACCTTGGAACGGCGAACAACATACCAATATAGGTGGGTGGAGAGAAGTGTTTTTGTATTGCCTTATAATGCATGCAGTCATTGGCATGTCTGGCTGAGATAATCACAGAGGAGGAAGCTGGTAATTAAAGCTGTAGGTGGGGTGAAGTTTCGCAACGAGCAGAGCAACGACTGTCAGCACCACCAGCAAGTAAGTACTATGTGCGTGCTTGCTAGTGGTAACAGTAATGTACACAAAATACTTCACTGGAGTCAAGGGGGTAAATTCTACAATCTAATGATATGTACTTTGTTTATTCATGGTACCTTCAGGCGAGTTTACATGAGTTTGGAAAGATTGAGTCAAAGTGATAACACGTATATGAATGTGTGCGGCACGTAAGAGAACTGATGGGCATTAAGGAATTAAGAGACTAAGTCTGTGCCTCTAGTAAGATTCATGTATAAAAAACAAACCCTAAGTTTTATTTGAATTACAGGATCTATAAAGAACACACCCACTGCTTACATTATGGGAGTACACGCTGGCAGTAAGGAGTTCATACCCCTGAGTATAAAATGGTTTAATGCATCTGTAGTGTCGGAGACATAAGTTCAGCTAATATTACTGCTATTCTGCTTATGATTGTCCTTTGCTGGCAAATGTCCCTAAGATGACAGAGACCTGGTATGCTTCTCTGCGGGGAAGATGAATCTCTTTTTAATATGATGGGGGTAGAGGTGGCGGACATACTCTGAAGCAGACACAGTGGAATTATTAGAAAACTTTTGTCCCTGACTACAGACAAACGACATGCTATGGATACACCTTGCACACACCGCTGGTACACCTTAAAGGCTCCCTGCTACATACATAAGCTAGTAACACTGTGCACGGCATTATGGAATGCTGCCATAAAACTAAATTCGTAACCATAATTTAAAGTAGCTCTCTTGCACGCGTCGCCACTTAAATTCATAAAAACTGTATCACATTGTAGTAGTAGTAAAAGCTGTAGTAATTGCAGTAGTAGTAGCAGTAGTAATAGTAGTAGTAGTAGTGGTAGTAATGGTGGTAGCAGCTGCAACTCCGGGTTCATATGAGAGTGAACCCAGTTGGCTGCAGGCACTTAAGGTTACTTTCTCCAGCGGTCCACCGTTCTCCTTTCGGAGTATAAGGAAGCAGCTGAGAGGTGTTTATATCCCCTGGCAGTAGGACCGCCTTATTATACCGGTGCCGCCACATGAAGGCGTCCCTTTCCAGCACAAAGTATAGCCCAATGAAATTCACACTCATTGAACTTTAGCTACACATTATTTCTGAACAACCCCTCTTAAGACAATGCTGGTATTTATTACTATTTACGGTATCTCTTTAGTAACAAAGTAAAGCCGTAGACAGATGATCAGTGAGTCATGTACTAGGCTTGCACACTCACAAAATCAACACAGAAAGAGAATAAACGTGGCGCGTGTCCTATAAAACTGACGCAAATGTACATAGAACCAACTGTTGAAAAAAACTGTGGCCAGTCACGCAGGCCAGCAAACCTAAGCAGCCTGTCACGCAAAGGGCCATAGTCGTGTTATTTTTCCTTCGGCTTAATTTAGCCAAGAATTTTGTTCTCCTGCAGCTTATTTTCCGTAACTAAAAAAAAAAAAAAAGTGCAGATACACATCCTTTTCATGGAACTTCTTCCAGACTGGCGTTATATTTTTTTGGGTTAAACTCTTGCTACTACTCGGCATGTAAGATGAAGAGAGAGAAATTTTTAGCCAAGTTAAAAAGAATATAGTTCTGAAGGTTTTCCGCACATTATTTTTGACAATGTACTAAGCTTATGGCCGCTTATCCCATTCGTGTATGCTACCTGTTTCGTTTGTGTGGATAACCGCTGTATAAATAACACACACACACACACACACACACATGTAAATTAATATACAAGTATGGTAACTAGTATGGAGGAGGTGCTTGGAAGTAAACTTAATCGACGTGAATACAGATCAAGCATATATATATATATATATATATATATATATATATATATATATATATATATATATATATATATATATATATTGAGCCTAAGTAGGGTTAGTCCTTATATTCATTTTTAGGATTGCTAATGCGATGATTAACAGAGAAGTTGCCAATGAACTTTTTCTCATTTGAAAGCAAATCTTAATATTATTAAATTACAATATACTTTTGACATTTAATTTGATAGCTATATTGCATCTAAATACTACAGTACAGAATGATATATGATTAACCATATTGGTGTGTGTGTGTGTGTGTACCAGGCTCACATTCTGGGTGGCATAGAAGACCGAAGCGCCGCATCCTTTCATAAATATCATTTATATCCGCTCGGCACGTGACTGAGGCAAACTATTTCGACAACAAAAGTGCATAAATAAAATAAAAGAGAAACTAGAGGCCCATTAGATATACTAAACTTCTACGGAAGAGGCGTTGCGAGATCTCCAAAGTCACTCAGAACATAAGTACTGTTGTCAACCTTTAAGTTCTCAAGAACTTTAGCGCCAGCTTCATTCATATTAGAGTATACTAGGGAATATCCTTGCTACGTCCCGATGATCTTATTTAAAGCAGGGAACGGTCTCGTGCTGAAGGGGTTAAGGAGGACTAGGTCTTACGTCTTCACTTTGAAGTGTTCCTCAAGTGTTAACAGAATAAAATTGAAGGCAGTAAAAATTAAATGAAAAATGCGTCATATCATAAAGAAGATAAAAGCTGGCTTGAGGTTTTATATCACATGCAGTATTTTACTATTAGTCAACCTTAAGCAAATTTAATCCCATTATTGTTTCAAATACACTACTAGTCTGATTATGGTACACATTAGTACCTTCAAGTCGGAGGAGTGTTATTTTTTATTTTTCCATTGTCAGTTAGCGTCTCCCCAAAGTGTGGACATTAATAGAGCATTCATTAACCCCTTCACTACCAGACTGATCTTGCATTATGAGTGAGATGATCTGTTAGCAGCATTACAGTAGTGGATTAAGAATAGCGTCTAGGGGCTGATGGGTTTAAATTCATGGCTCGTTAAGCCAAATCCACAACTCTACAAAGCTAATTACATTTTTAGAATTGTATTATGACAGTACCCAACAGTGAATAGTATGTTCTGCCCTAAAACAGGTGCATGATTAATACTAAAGTCATTTTCTCATACTACCCTGTTCATTAAACACCCAAGTTACGCTTAAAATGACCCGGTGTTGTAGAAAAAATAAAGGTCCGTATTCTGAGTGGCGCGGGAGGCTTCGTAGTACCTCTTGCTTATTGATTTATTTTGAATACTGCACCTTACCATGTGTATGCTGTTTATGTAGTCTTAAGGTCGATATAGCTCTCATGACTGATTGTGATATAGGGGTGTCTTGTGCTTAATAAATGACTAAGTTTTAATAAGACTACAAAGCCACTACTGGGATCTGCGTGTGGAATTGACAGTGCCGTGAACTGCTAAAACAGAATTCACATATTGGAATTCTGTTCATTGTGAAGACTGAACAGTTATGGCCCGACATGGACCATCTTTATGCACTCAGAAGTGGAGCTAAGAAAATACGTTTGGGTCCTACCCGAACCTTCTGCATACCTTCATGTCGGGCCGCAACTGTATCCGTACAATAAGCATGATTTTAATATTTGACTATAAATTGCTCATCTGCTTACACTGCGACGTATGTGTAAACAGTTTATTAGTTGGTGTGGGGGATTTCGTAATAGTTCTTCCTCAGTGGTTTAATATTACAAACTTTTGTCTGGTGTGTTACTGAGGCAAACTATGTCTATACTAGAAATGACCAACAAAAAAGATTACCAGGGCTTGATGTATATATATATATATATATATATATATATATATATACAATAGCTCAAGAAGGCAGCACAAGGAAATCTCCAAAACCACTTGCAGTTCCCTGTAGTTTCGCGTTAACAGGCAGCCTTAAGTTACAAGAGGTGTTACAGCCATCTGTCTGTTTTAACTATATCTGGCTGAATGAACCTGTTTCATGAGACATAATATGGAATCAAGGTGACTGAGGTATTACTGAATAAAATATCTACTTTTAAAGATGTTAATGGAGATATGAAGCCTGCCTGTAAATGTGTATTTGTCGGCGATGATCCTAGAGCCGTGTTTTTTTTTTTTTTTTTTTTTTTTTTTTTTCCGTAGGTGAAGGAGGCCTCTCGGCAGTTTTTCCGTGCATGTCTGTTTCTGCATAACTCAGGGATATTCTCCTTTACCGTATGTTATATATGCAGTCAGTGTCTGTATAAAAAGGTATTTGAGACAGAAAACAGCATATTACTGTGAAATGGGAAAAATATATAATTAAGGAAGAGATGCTAAAAAGCCTCCTAAGCCCACAAGAATACATTCCAAGGCACACTGCATGGGTGAGACTGTGTAGGGGTATAAATATTTCTCTCTTTGGGGCAGACTTTCGTCCTAATGAAGTTATTTCTTCAGGTCACTGGCAGGATAAGACAGTACTACAGCTCTGAATTCTTTCCTGACTACTTCTTCGTGACTAGGATGATACACTGTTTTTATTCTCTTATTCCAGCCCAGCATTCGTAATAGAAAGATGCCACCAACAGGCCAGAATAAAGTGAAAAGAGTGTAGTGTAAGGGTGGAAAGGACCCGGCTACTTCCCCTACCGCTTCACTCTCGTGTACCCATACTATGATGTTTTGTCTTAGGTGTTCCGTAGGTACGCCTTTTATGATAACACTAACATAGTTACACACATACACACACACACACACACACACACACACACACACACACACACACACACACACACACACAGTACCCCAAGGTTCATTATCTGATACAGTGCGGCGTGTCTGGTGCTGCTCCAGTGGTTCATGCTGACGGCCCGAACTCCTGCTCTGCGCTGCCCCAACTCACACAGCCTGCACAGTTTCACCAACTTGACACCAGTCCCCATTGCAGTATTTTTATTTTGTTACGTTACTGTCACCTCAGGACTATTTTATTTAGCTTAGAATAGACTTTTCGACTGGAGGGTTTAGGTATAATTCTCGTTGACCCCCGCACTATTAAGGGGCTTCCCTAACCTACAGAAAATCGTCTGATAGCAGCAACAGTAAACTGCACAGCGAAGATATACTGTACTAATGAAATGATTAAGCTCTCTGGATTATCAATATAGTTCTTAACGTTAACTTAGCCCCGATGTTCATTCTGTTCCAGGGAGTGGCTGAATAGGTAGAGAGGCGGCCTGCAGCCCTAATGTACCCAGGATCGAATCCCAGCTGGGACAGGGAACAGTTTAAGGATTTGAATTTCATAAATGGAGACTTGTTAACCTACCATAAGACCCTCCGACATGTCGTAAAAATACCCCCGCTAACACCAGTACACCAGTCCTGTATGGGACAGCCCTAGCATGTATTCAGCATGGACGGTGGGTCGTTGCGCCGAAGTGGTGACATGCGGAGGTGTGTTAGAGGACTACTGAGCCTTGGGGTAAGCTTTGAAGTCTTTGCCCAGAGTCGGACACATAAAAAAGAAGAAGAAGAAAAAAAAAAGACGTTGAGCATTGTCAGCAAAAGATTATGTTACGGTTGTAACTCTTCACCACAGCACTTGTTTGTAACTAGCATCATATTATAGTATTAATCTATTGTTATCGCCGCTTTTAGAAGGCGGAGCGATAATGTTATTGCCTGCCTCTGTGTGTGTGTGTGTGTGTGTGTGTGTGTGTGTGTGTGTGTGTGTGTGTGTGTGTGTATTCCCATTATATCTCATGAACGGCTTGAGCTATCAACATAAAACCTTCAAGGTATCAAAATATGACCAAAATCTTGGACGAGTTCGAAATTGGGCACTCGAGGGTAAGGTCAAGGTCACAAAAATGGCTGCCAAAGGTCAACTAGTTATTATCGCCCGCCTTTAGCATCATTATATCCCATGAACGGCTGGAGCTAGGAACATGAAACCTTCAGGGTATCAAGTTATGACCAAAATCCTGGACGAATTCCCAAATGGGCACTCGCGGTCAAGGTCAAGTTTCCCATAATGGCTGCCAAAGGTCAACTAGTTTTTATCACCTGCCTTTAGCACCATTATATCTCATGAACAGCTTGAGCTATCAACATGAAACTTTCAGGGTATCAAGATGTGGTCAAAATCTTGGAAGAGTCTGAAAATATGCACTTGCGGTCAGGGTCACCAAAATGACTGCCACAGGTCAACTATAGTTTTTTTGCCCGCCTTTAGTACCATTATATCTCATGAACGGCTTGATCTATCAACATGAAACATTCAGGGTATAAAGATATGGCCTAAATCATGGACTTGGCCAACGGCATATTCTGGCAGGCGATTAGCATTCGGCTCCCAAATGCTCTTCTTTTATTGCATCTCAGCATTCAAGACAGAGTGATGGTACATTTAGTCTAGGTTAAAGTAAAAGCAGTGTAGCACACATAGTTACCACCGCCAAGGAGGTTATGTTTTACCCTGCGTTGGATTGTTTGTTTGTTTGTCTGTCTGCCTCTCTATCTATTAGCAGGATTACCAAAAAAGTTATTAGGGGATTTTGATGAAGTTTTGTGGAAGGGTGGACCATGGGCCAAAGAACAAATTAAAATTTTGGGGCCAGATCCGGATTGGGATCCGGAGTATCCTGCACAATATCTCAAGAAGTTCTCAATGAATTTCAATGATATGTTGTGGAAAGATGCGCCATTGACCAAGAAGAAAAAAATGATTTAATTTCGGGGCGGATCCGGATCCGGATCCTATATCCACGGATCCGGATACGGATCCGAATCATTTTTAATGGCAAAGGCATTGCCAGAGGTATATGCTCTGGACACTTTCTGGTTCCTTTATATTGTCTTAAAAATAATTTTTCTTGTATATTGTCGGAGAATACACAACAATAATTCTTCTTTCTGTACATTCCAAACAAACCCAACTCCCGAGAAACCTTCTGGCATATCTCTCCATCTTAGAGCAAAAGTGTTTCTGCATTATCCAGGTTGTTCTCGGTATGAGGTTAATGTATATATGCATGTATATTTAAACTTTAACAGCTTTGCCATTTTTCATCTACGTTTTTGTTAATATTTTTCACTTCTTTTCCATTCAGTGCTAACGACATCTGCCACACACCGTCCTCTTGTTTCCCTTGGCAATCCGTATCTCTTCCATGGGTACCCTAACTAGTTATTGCCCGCCTAGTGAGACGATAATGAAATCACCTGTATGTGTGTGTGTGTGTGTGTGTGTGTGTGTGTGTGTGTGTGTGTGTGCGTGTGTATGTATTAGTCTGTCTGGCTCTTCCCATAATATCTTAAAATCGATTGGGCAGATTGAATCCAAACTTGTTGGGCAGTATCCAGGTATATCTAGCTTCTTCATTAATGATTTTGGTGAAGCTGCGATGATATACCTCCGATTACCAGAGGATTACTGATTTTTTTTTTTTTTACGGCAGTGCAAAAAGACACTGAAACTCGTTGGGCTAAATCCTAGGACCGTTCTTCGATTTCGGTGAAGTTGCTACGATATACCTTCCATTGCTAGTAGATTACTGATCTAGTTTTTTTAGTGATGGTGACCAATGTGCATTCTTGGGTGAATGCTTTGGCTTTTACTTTTAAAGTAGTTTCTTTAGCAGGTGTGTGTGTGTGTGTGTGTGTGTGTGTGTGTGTGTGTGTGTGTGTGTGTGTGTGTATTGGAGTCAGTTGGTTGGGTGGGTGGGGTTAATGAGGTTGAGTTGCTGGCTGTGGTAGTTCGGTGCATCGCTAGGGTGGGTGGGTGGGTAGGATGGTTCGTTAAGTTGGGAGGGGCGAGGTTGTTGGGTATGGTGTGTGGAGTGGCTGGAGGTGGGCTGTAGTGGTAGATGCGCTGGTGAGTGGATGCGTTTGTTGCGCTGGGTAGGTAAGTGGCTGGATATGTGGGTGGCCAAGTAGGGGTCGGTAAGTTGGGTTTGGATGGGATAAGTTGGGTGGATGAGTCGAGTTCAATTGATTGAATGGGATGCGGGAGTGAATGGGGTTGAGTAGGACGGGTGGTTGGACATTTGGATGGGCAAGTGGGTCGGTGAGAGTAGTGGGTGGATAGGATGGGTGAGTGGGCAGGATAGAATGGGTGGGCAGGGTGGGTGAGTATTCAGGGAGAAGTGGAGGGTTGTGTAGGTAGATGCGATGGATGTAGTTGTTGGGTGAACAGGGTGGGTGGAATTAGTGTCTGGGAAGGGTGGGTGGTAGGGGTCGCTGGGCAAGTTAGGTCGTCGGAATGTGTGGGAAGAGTGGGTCGCTCGGGTGAGTGGACATGGTGGGTCATCAGGGTGGCTTGGACAAATGCGTGGCCGGGGTGCTCTGGATGGGTGGGTGGGTTGGTGGGTTGGGTGGTTGGATCGGTTTAGGGTGGATAGGTAAGTGAGTGGATTTGGTGAGTGGCATTGTTGGCTGAGCTTCTTGGTGGCATTCGTGAGGTAGCAGGGTGGACGACCGGGATCGGTGGGCTGGATAGGTCGCCCAAGTGTCTGGGCAGGATGAGTGATAGGGGTGGGGTGAGTAGGTTGTGTTGGACGGGCTGAGTGGGTAGGCCGATAAGTGGCTGGGTGGATATGTGGCTCCCCCTATGACAGGATAAGTGAGGGGTGATGTGGTTAGTAATCATATAAATTGTCGCTAGTAATTAGATTTTAGTATATCATTTAGAAGAAGTTGGATAAATATTTAGAAACCAAACTCTGAACATTAGGGTCATTTTACAGAAATCTGCTAAAACTTCGGCATAATTACTTCTCATGGAATTGAATACTGATCCATGCACGTTATAATGCATCTAATGGCAGGAAAAATGAAGGTAACACTACATGCGGCAAGACGTGAGATTGAGAGAAACTTCAAATCTCTGATCCATCCGCCTAACTGATAAGTGCATTGGTGAGAGTAACGAGGGACAGTTGAAGGGCAGACATCTGCGATTAACCTGACCTCTAGTGGCCGATTACCCCGTCCCCAGGTAGATGGAATAAACTTTGAGCGTGGGTGTACTGTACGTGGAAATAACCTATACCACAAACCTGTTCTTTTAACAGGGGTCGCTTGAAAGTGTGTGTGTGTGTGTGTGTGTGTGTGTGTGTGTGTGTATGTGTCTTTCTATCCCTTCCTGTTGAAAGTTTTGTACGTATGTCGATATGTGTTTGCATGTGTGTGCTGATGTGTATGTATATCCATGAACATATCTTAACACAGTAATGTTTTCAAATTTCCTCTTATGACGTCTGCAAGTGTCTACATATGCGTTAAAGGCTGTGAGGTTTTGTGTGTTAGTGCGCGAGTCTGGGGATTCCTTTTCTGATCGCGTGTTTGTTTACGTGTCTGTGTCTGTAACTATGTGTATTTGTACGTTTATGTTTGTATGTGTCTAGTTTCTGTGTTTTTGGATCTATTTTGATGCGTGTAAATCAGTATATTTGTGTGTGTGTGTGTGTGTGTGTGTGTGTGTGTGTGTGTGTGTGTGTGAGAGAGAGAGAGAATGGTGCGTTTCTCAGTCTCCTCATAGGTAAAGAACGAGGGAGGAAGAGGGAAGAGTGGGAAAGAATTTTGGCAGACGCTCCCACGGGAATATGAAATGCCAGGCAATTTACCTGACACTAAGTAACACAGGCACACCTCGACCCACCCAGTTCCTTTAACACTGATGCCATGGAAATTGAAGAGAAGAAAAGTGCTATGGAATTCATATTTACCTATCTGCCCTCCAGTGATTTATTGCTCCATAAGAACCGTCTTGCTCAAGGCTTCACTCATTAGTTCAGTTATATAAGGCTAGAATCGTATGGTACTCGCTCCTGGTATTATGAAAGCAGTAAACACCATATACCCCTCGGATGTAAACCCTTATGGGCCACATCTATTTGGAACGCCTTACCTCACTAGAAAATCATACGTATTGTCAGTAACATGGTTACCACTCAGCGTTGTAAATGGTTTTCTGGGTTACAAGCAATAATACGACTTATCACTTAGTCTACAGTCACCTGAAGGTAGGACTACATCAAGTGAATGGATGGCAACCTCCCCAGCATACCACAATTTTTACGTTCTAATTCATTTCTCATTTCATTCTCTAGTACTGGTAATAAAATAGTGCGGAAAAACTATTGTGAACTTCAAATTTGTCTTGAGTCATGGTATAGTCATTTGAATTATCTCCTCCAACATCAGTCAGCACTTCCGTTGAGAAACGAACATAATGTGGTTAATATCAATTCCGATATTTCTATCGTAAGCTTACCGAAGACTTTTTTCTCCTGCTGTTAGGTCATGCAACATGAAGAGAAATATATATATTTTATCCTTACTGTAAACTTTTCCTAAGTTAAATACTGAACTCTATTTTTTTTTTTTCCAGCCAGCGAAACCTTTATTTGAGCAAGGAGAAAAGAAAGCAAAATTCATAATGTAAACCATTATGAGCGACAACTGAGAAAATGAATGTGAGTGAATGATGTTGCATTCTCCTGTTTTCCGGGGCTACTCCGCTGGAAAGGGTAAAAGCGAGCACGTAAAAAAGAATAAATAAATGAATAAATAAACTCCTTAGACAAATACTAGTCTGTTTTTTTTTTTTTTTTCGTCAGCTGGTAAAAATAGCGTTAAGGAAAACCTGAGGGGGAGTAAAAGTCACAACTCTAATTTCTTGTGTTTTGTCTGCGGAAATCCTAGTCAGGGAAATGAAGAAAACTAGTTGGGGTAAATTTTCTGCCATTGAGGGTAGTTTTTGCTTAGCTGATCCTGTGAGCGAGCAGGTGCGTGAGTGTGGCACCTTAAGGTAAATCTGCATCCACTCACACCTCGCTTCTCTGAACATCACCGCACCGCCTTCACTCTCACATCACAAGCATTTTCGGCTCTCACAGTCCTTACTTCTTCTGTTTTTTTTCTATATTATCGACTGTTACAGCTGGATCTGCACCAGCTGTCCTTTTCCATCACCATCATTTTTCTTCCTTTTTTTTTTTTTTTTTTCTTACGAAACCACAGAATTTTCTGGCCTCCTGTTCCACGCAGTTTTTCTTGACTTGCACAGTTAAAGGCTATTAGATCTTTCTTCAGCTTCTGAAGCTGGCTGCTGATTGGTTGTCTGAGAGTATTCATTAGCGACAGTGTATTTTATTTATTTTTTTATTATATGTGATATAATAACCGTTTCTGACGACATGATTGCTGAAGTAAAATATATCTATATTATTTTTTAATAGATTAACTTCAAAACGAGGCATCACAGAGTATATCAGACGGCCTAGATAAGTGTGAAATTTTCATTTCCCTTGGCAAATCAACATAATGTTTCAGTATTGACGTATAATTTTCCATTATTTGCCTTAACACGGGAATAAAACTAAAGGAAATCGTAAAGCTTTGCCCGAAAGTGTTGAATTAGCAGAACTGAAAATTGCATCATAACTACGCTATCTGATAGAATTTGCACGACCTAGTGTTTAAATTAATCTGTTCAAATAACTATATCTATCTATCTATCTATCTATCTATCTATACAGTATATATACAGTATATATATATATATATATATATATATATATATATATATATCTATATATATATACTTTATATATACATTATATATATATATATATATATATATATATATATATATATGGGTGTTTCAAAAATAGGGTAAAAATTTCAACTTTATTTTTTCTTGCAAGTACATCACGCCCTTGATACACATCTCTTCATGATCATTCAGGCCAATTTTGGAGAATATAGAAGTATATTTAACATCCTATCAGACCTGACTATTTACACTGGATTATCCGGCATTGTTAATCGTGGACGTAGGCCAGCATGGGAGAATAATGGAGCTATAATTATTGTGATACTCGAACAGGGAAGTAAAGAGTAGACAAGAGAGGAGGTGAGAGTGATGCAATGGTGGATGTGTGAGAGGAAGGTGAAGGAGGGTGTGGGAGGATGTGTGAGAGGAAGACAGGTGAAGGAAGGAAGGTGAGGAGATGGGAAGGACAAGAAAGAGGGTGATGGAGGCTGGGAAGATTGCGATGGAGCATGAGGTAGGGTGTGGTAGGTGTGAGGGAGATTGTGAGGATGGTTAGGGAGGGGTGAGGATATGAGGAAGGAAGATGAAGAAGAAGGGTGAGGCAAGATGAGTGTAATGTAGGGTATGAGTGGGCGGATGAGAAAGTTTTTGAGAGCAGGAGTGGTTGTGAGAGGGAGGTGAGGGGGGGCGGGTATAAAGATGAGGGTGTAAGGAATGAGGGCAGGTAGGAAGAAGTCTAATGAAGATTGTCTGATAGAAAGGATGTCTGTGAGTAAGAATATCTATAAGTACGGGTATTCATAGGAAGTGATATACAGGGTGTTCCAGGACTTCAGGTACTATCTTCTAGAGGTGATTCGCGCAATACTTTGACCAAAAAAGTTGTATAAATGATTCCAATTCTCAACTAATACGGAGGTACCATTAACGAAGGTTTTATGGCTGAAATATGAGTGAGACCATTATCGACCATAAGATTATCCGTATAACCTTTCTACCATATTATGCCCAAAATTAATTCAAGAATCACCTCGTGAAGTTAGTACCTCAAGACCTGAGACAATATGCCTGCTGAATTATATCTACCCTCAGGGATATCTATGAGTAAGTACGTCTCTGGGGAATTGTGGCCGTGATGGAATGCGCATTATTTTAGTCGTGACTGAGGGGTAGGAAGGAGGGGAAACAGGAAGGGAAGAGGGGAACGCAAGCAAGACATGTGTAAATGGATGTTTGGCAGGGGTATTAATGAACTTTGTGTGTGTGTGTGTGTGTGTGTGTGTGTGTGTGTGTGTGTGAGAGAGAGAGAGAGAGAAAATGATCTCTGGGATTAGTTGTCTGGCAGTACATACTTGGGATGACAGATGGTTTGAAATGAGTAAACAGGCAGCCAGACTCGTATGCGCGTAAATAGATGGACAGGCGGCAAGGTAGGATGGTGCATAGAGGAAGGTAGACACAAACATAGATGAGAATCAAACCAGACATTCAGGTAAATGACCAGTGTGTTTCTTTCTTCCATTTCTTATCTTATTGCTTACAAGCTTTTAGCCTCGCAATAGATATGTACTGTAGCCCTAAACATTATGCAACTTCAGTAATTATGCTCTCTCTCTCTCTCTCTCTCTCTCTCTCTCTCTCTCTCTCTCTCTCTCTCTCTCTCTCTCTCTCTCTCTCTCTCTCTCTCTCTCTCTTCAGGTTCAGAAGAGATCTTACAGCTGCACTTTTTTCTTCTACATGTCTCATAATCTCTTTCACATAGGTACATTATTATCTGAATAGCTTTTCCTTGGTAGTTAGTCTCCTAATACTTTCTCGCAAGCAGCATTTTTTACTTCACTGCAGCCATACCAATCCCTTCCTAAGAGAGAGAGAGAGAGAGGAGAAGAAGAAGAAGAACCATAGAGTTGTCATTTGTTGCTTCGCCTAAGCATTAACAAAAGTAGGATTTGTTTTCTGAATGTTTATCTATCTATCTATTGCCAGACGCCATAATCCCGTAAGGGGTGGCCATTTGACTTTGAGTTATTTATTTTACGGGGAGGGGCACTAACCCTCCACCAACCCACTTGTTGACACGTAGGGAGCACGTATGGTTTGGTGATATGGTTACCACCCAGCGTTGTAAATGGTTTCTTGGCTTACAGGAAACCATTTGGCTTGTCACTCAGTGTAAAGCCACCTGTGAAGGAAAGAAAAGCAATAAGAAGTGACAGGAAAGATGGGAGAAATAGGAAGAGAGGAGGACAGGCACAGAAGAAGAATGATACAGGCTAAGGTAGAAGTAGGCATCACTACATCAAGTGAGTGGATGATGGTCGCCACCACCTATTTGTGCGTCGCGTATGTCTCTCTGCCTCCAAAATACCCTCGGGGTGTGTATCCATATATTATGAATAATTTTATCGTCTATTCTGCGTGCTTCTGAGCATCGCATATCATGGCGCGCGTGCCTCCGTGTGTGTGTGTGTGTGTGTGTGTGTGTGTGTGTGTGTGTGTGTGTGTGTGTGTGTGTGTGTGTCTCTCTCTCTCTCTCTCTCTCTCTCTCTCTCTCTCTCTCTCTCTCTCTCTCTTTCGTGTGTGTCTCCCTGTATCTGTCTGTCTGACTGTCTCTCTCTCTCTCTCTCTCTCTCTCTCTCTCTCTCTCTCTCTCTCTCTCTCTCTCTCTCTCTCTCTCTCTCTCTCTCTCTCTCGTGTGTGTGTGTGTGTGTGTGTGTGTGTGTGTGTGTGTGTGTGTGTGTGTGTGTGGTGGCTGGACCAGCATGTTGATAGAATCATTTACCAAAACCGCATGCGTGCCGCCCCGCCCCCTTACTACGCCCATTGTAAAAACAAGATAAATATCCCTTGTCATTTTTTTTCTCTCGTGGATCCGGAGGGACGTTCGACAAGCATACACGCCCGCCCGCATGTACACACACACACACACACACACACACACACACACACACACACACACACACACACACACACACACACACACAGAAACTCAGCAAAAATGAGATCAGAATCACTTCCCATCACTTTCTCGACAGGCCTAGAGGGACAATCAGAGGCATAAAATCACCATCCCAGAAGCGTTCATTTCATTATATTATATAGACGTACAGTATTATAGGTGCGCACCAGGTTTTAGTCATCAATATAATTCTTTTCACCTCAGCATTCTCAAGCGTATTGTTGTTGCTGCAGCTCAAGCGTCATCTGATTCTGAACCCTGCAGGCCGTAGGAAATCGGTCGCTTCAGCCGGCCGCTTGCAGATTTCTTTTGTTGTGTGTGTTTTTTTTTTAAGTATTGTCTGTGATGTGATTGTGCGGTACATGAGGTGATTAATTGTGATGTGGTGTGGGTGGCTACGCTGTAATATGGGCATAATGGTTTACTGTTTTTTGTATTTAAGTGTTGGTATTGTAGCAGGGACGGGTGGTGTCGGCATCCCATTCTGGCTAGATATAGTCGTTTCTCCAGGCAGGGAAGTTTCTGAGAGGTGTATGTCAGGTGGTGCTTCATGAAGGATGCTGTTTGGCTGGAGGTTTTGGATGGCTGTGATGGCTATGTTTTTATTTATGTGTTTGTGAGTTGTCGTGTTGAGTGGAGAAAGAGTGATGTTGCGGAGACAGCTACTCTGTGTAGTGTTGGGCAATTGTTATCGCCCGCTCTTACCAAGGCGGAGCGATAATGTTTTTGCCCCCCTCTGTGTGTGTGTGTGTGTGTGTGTGTGTGTGTGTCTGTCTGTCTGTCTGTCTGTCTGTCTGTCTGTCTGTTCCCATTATATCTCATGAACGGCTTGAGCTATGAACATGAAACCTTCAGGGTATCAAGATATGACCAATATCTTTGACGTGTTCGAAAATGGGCAGTTCAGGTCAAGGTCAAGGTTACTAATATGGCAGCCAAAAGTCAACTAGTTTTTATCACCTGCCTTTAGCACCATTATATCTCATGAACGGCTTGAGTTATAAACATGAAACCTTCAGGGCATCAAGATATGGCCAAAATCTTCCGGCCTTCGGCTCCCCCAGGGAGGAGCACTGCCATCCGTCACCTCCCAGGGGGGGCGCCGACCCCAAGACCTCCCGGGGATGGCGCCACCCCCTGGCACCCCACGCGAGGTGGCGCCGCCCCCTAGCCTCCCCTGGGGGGACCGCTCCTTGGCCCCCCAGGGGGGAGAGCCGGACAGCGGCCCCCCGTGGGGGGGGACCGCGTTTGTAACTTGGCTAACAGCATATTCTGGCGGGGGATTAGCATTCGGCTCCCGAATTCTTTTCTTTCATTTGATTCTTGTTCTTTTTTTTAGATGGGGGTGATGTAGTATGAAGCTACGAGGGCGAGATGGGTCTTGAACGGGAGCAGTAAACTGTCTCTCATATTCACATGCTTTTATAATTGAAAGTTTTTTTTTTTTATGTAGGTGGTATTATTGCATCGTTTTTATATTTTTTTTTTCCTCTGTGCATATCCATATTTAGGTTGGTTAAGGTTGAGGCCCAGCTATGGGTAGCATAATTCAAAACTGATCTAGTGAATTGAATTTTAATCTTGTATTAATGCTGAGGTAATTTGCTAAAAAAAAATCCAGAGGAGAGTTGGATAGATGGAGAAATAGAGATGGAAAGATAGATAAAACATAATGGCTTGGTAGTTAGACAGGCTGCACTTTGAAAAAAAAGTAGACAACAGATACGATACTCATCCTTCTTTAACTTGGCTTAAAATCGCCATCCCTCCGTCTTGAATGTTGATTTGTTGGAAGAGATTAACATAAGAATATTATGCCAGTCACGAAGCGCTATGGAAAGGATGTACACTTGCATTATTGTCTTCCTCCGCCACTGAACTTCACAAAGTAAACCGCAAAAGGATAAATTTAGGGGTCATGTTAGAGTGAACGACCTTTATAGCATTGTAGCCTACATAGCTAGATGAAAGGAGATATGGACATGGAAAGATAAATAGACAGAGAGACAGATAGAGAAACTTAGCCAGGGGGATAGACAGATGACGTCTAGACAGATAAGAAAATACTTATTTAATGTATATTGCAGTGAGAGTCTGTGTACTGACCTGGCGTATCAAGTCACCATGATACGTTTTCATTATACTGTACCTTGTTTACAAGGGTAACTTTAACTTCTTTAATCCAGTGACGTGTATTTTACTTTATTCTTGCTACTTCCAGACGATTGCATTCAATAAAGGACTATTCTTTTATGTAACTGTTATTGTTGTGTTGCTGTTCCTGGATCTCAGCGTAAAGCCAGTGTACTGTAGGCTAAATTGCCCTTCTGCGCTCTGCCATCCTCATTTTGAAGGGTAATGAGGGGAACATCTGCATAGCTGGACAGAGGAGTTTCCTGGTTACTGTATATTGGTGCCATCAAGTAAAGGTATCCTCCTCCAACACTAGACCTTCCAAGGTGAAGGGGTATAAAATACCCTCTACCTGAAAAAAAAGTGTCCCCTAAGTTGACTATGAAAGGTTGTGTAAGTAGCAATACATTAATAGAAAGTACGTCCTCGAGGTGAAGTTGTTAACATAAGAATCTCTAAGCTTTTCTATCCCTGTTCTGTAACGACCCTTCCTTTAAGTCACAACGCTTCCACTCTGCCTTCCCACCATGTTCCTTGCTGCCGGAGAGGAACGTCTTCATGTGGTGGCACCTATATACCTTAAAGGTTCTGCTGCCCAGTTATCCAAACGCCTCTCAGCTCCTGCCTCATCTCTCGAAAGTAGGATGGAGAGCTGAAGAAGGGGGATTACCTCAGCCTGTATCGTGGGGTTGCAATGGCGTCTATAGTTCATTCACTTTACATTGGCCCAGATTTGATCCTTTTGTAGCTTATTTCACGTAGCTAAGAAACAGAAAAAGACATTACTGTGGCTCATTATCCTTTCTGTAAAACTTCTTCGTGACGAGTATCATATTATAGTGCTAATCTCTTGTTATAACTCAGTATTCATGATGGAGGAATGACAATTTTAGGCCAAGATAGGTTGAATATAGTTTACCTACCATTCTTTCTATCATCTGACGATTATGTTCACCTAAGGGATGATCTTTTGTACTGATGGAGGCAGTGTAAGTTATATCGAATCTTCCTATTTGGAAAGGTCTTTACTGAAGGCAATAAAATGGTCTGGAGGCAGAAGAAAATAACGCAAGTACATCAAGAATACCATGGAAGTGAATGGGTGCACGCACATCGATATACATTAAGCCCTGTCCACACTAGGGGCCATGTTGCACACTATCGCACGTCATATTGCCTAACTCGTGTTTCTGAGGTTGGTGATGTCCATATACAGTGGGCAACGTGCGCCAGTTACCGTTGATTTGTGAGAGGAGGATACTAGATAACAATGCCGCTGCAGTTCAAGAGACTGTTTATGTTGAGCATTGTGACACTATGTATGGTGTGCCAAAAAGAAGAATGGGAAGAAGAAAATGTGGTGCAAACATTGGTTTTCTCGACGTAATTTCAGAGGGAAGCCAGGCGGCTCCTGTAGGCATCACGGCGCGCACTGTCACCGACTCACCATGAAGTGCCCCTCAGCCAGACATGCCTGAAACGCGCGGAACAGACCCTCCGCTGCGCGAAAACTCGAACTGGGCCACTTGACGCGAAATAGAGCACGCAACATAGCCTCTACTGTGGATGGGACTTCATGTTTATAGTGCTGTGTTGGCTTCAGCAAGAATTGAGGCTTGTAAATGCAGTGTTCATTTTTACACAGTGCTAGTGGGACTCAGTGCAGATGCCGACCACATGTGAGACTGCGTGTTGGCATATAATATACCCAGATTATTTGGCATTTTGATACTATCTTTCATACCACCAAAGTTTTGGATGCTAACCAGATGGACATAATCCCTTCCTAATCCCTCTCTCAAACCTACAGGAGACCAAAAGTTAAGCGAACAGATCTGAAGAGCATGACCAAATTTCAGAGGCCACACTATCTAATATGGTAACCACACATAGCTAGGTATGCTGTGACCAAATGGGAAATAACTTGCATAAACGATGGTAAGAAATGGAGATCGTTACCTTTCGTAAAACGGAGTTGTGAGCAATATCATGTTATACTCAAATAGTATAGTGATAATGATGATGGTGATAATAATAAATGATAATAATGATAATAATAATAATTAAATAATAATAATAATAGTAATAATAATAATAATAATAATATTAATAATAATAATAATGATAATAATAATAATGATAATAATAATAATAATAATAATAATATTTATTATTATCATTATTATTATTGTTATTATTATTATTATTATTACTACAATTCCTTCCTTCCTGTTTTGTCATTCTTTCCTTCATTCTTTCCTTTTCCTTCTGTCTACGGGTGACTCAACACTCAATGACAGGCCAAATGGTTTGCTGTACACCAGGAAACCATTTAATACGCCCGGTGGCAACCAAATAACCAAAGTATGGCGCCTGTTGATTTAGTAGGTAATTAAAGAGCTCCAATTGGATTGAGCCTGTGCAGGTTTATATCCAAGGGATGGTTGGGGTTATTGTTCACGCAATGCCACTCAGGGATGAGTAAGGCTGGTCACTTTCATCTTAAATGCCAGGACCAACTTGCCTAGCCCCGGGCTCCTACGCTCCTCATGAGGCAACACAAGATTAGATGATGATGGTGAATTATTATCTTTATTATTATTATCATTGTTATTGCTCTTATTCTTATTCTTTATCTTAGTATAACAATGACGACCACGATTACAGTACTAGTACCACTACCACTACTACTAATAATAATAATAATAATAATTAATCCATCCATCCATCGCCCAATCCTATGTTGTCCCATGAGGAGAGTAGGAGACCGGGGCTAGGTAAGTTGGTCCTGACATTTAAGGTGAGAGTGACCAGCCTCACTCATCCCTGAGTGGCATAACATGAGCAATAAACCTAACCACCCCTCGAATATAAACCTGCACCGGGTTAATCCAACTGGAGCCCCGTAATAACTCACTAAACCACCAGGCGCCATAATATGGTTATATGGTTACCACCCAGAGTATTTAATAGTTTCCTGGTGTACAGAAAACCATTAGGCTTGTCACTCAGTGCAGAGTCATTCAGAGGGAAAAGGAAGAGGAAAGAATGAAGGAAAGAAAGACAGAAGAGAAATGAAGGAAGAGAGGAAAGGGCACACACCCAAAGCAGCACTACATCGAATGAGTGGACAGTGAGTGCCCCCACCTACCACAGAATAATAATAATAATAATAATAACAACAACAACAATAATAATAATAACAACAATAATATTAATAATAATAATAATAATAATAATAACAACAACAACAACAACAATAATAATAATAATAATAATAATAACAATAGTAATTATAATAATGGCATTTTATAACAAATGGTGGTACTTGGTAAAGCGAGAATTTAATTCACAGTATCACGTTCAAATTAACTTGGGACTTCCTCGGGTCTAATGAGGATATCAGGTGACGAGGAAAAAACCCTGCACGGCAACCCATACTGTTTGGATGAAATGGACGCCTCTCACTGACTAGAAGAAATAATATATATATATATATATATATATATATATATATATATATATATATATATATATATATATATATATATATCGATAAAGAGATAGATTGATGGGTAGATAAATAGATAAATAGATGCAGACATAGATATCAAGTCTTCTATATCAATTCAAGTGCAAGAGAGATACTCGTACATGGCTCTAAAAGAGTACCTTGAAGTACTTAAACTGACGAAGCGATCTGCATATAGTATTTGTTCTAACCTGACAGAATTAGTACCGCTTTTCAGCTTAGTTGATAACAATGCGTAGTCAGACTGTAGGATTTATTTGGCTAATATATAAGACAAACATACCAGCCTTATGACTAAAGCTGACATAATTTCATGCAAGCACAACAGTACGTGGGAACAATTTAGTGACAATGTTGCACTCGTGACTAATATTTCCTGCTTATCCTCTGCCCCTTCCTATGGGTGTAGGGAAACGATAACTAGATTTTAACAATGAATGAAAACCTGTTGTTCAGTGTTAAGGTGGTAGTTCGAGGGTTTGCTGGACTGTGCAAGGAAGCGGTCCCGATGACACTGTTACTTGTACAGTCTCGAAAAGCTTTGAACACAACGAGCATCTCGTTCAGCGTGAAAACCTCTCTCACTGTATCTCTCCCTCACAGAATTCTTCCCTCCCTCTCTCACTTTATCCTTCCTTCCCTCACAGCATCCCTTCTTCCCTGAAAGCATCTCTCCCTCCAACACAGCATCCCTCCCTCCCTACCTCACAGCATCCCTCTCTCTCTCTCCCTTACAGTATCCTTCCTCCTCTCACAGCATCACATGCACTGGGGTTGCATGTGAGTAGAAACGATGGGTTATATACATACCTTCATAAGTTGCCAGTTAGCCTTGACTTATGGGCAATAGTCCAGACTGTGGTGGGACAAATGTATATAAATATTTGAAGTAAATCGATTGGAAATTTTTCAGAAAAAAAAAAATCTAAACCGATGTTTGGAACCTGAGCAAAAGTTTCCTTGCATAGAAATAAAATGCCAGGCTAACGTGACTGATCTCGATCAGCCGTAGTGCGTTCTGTTAAAGGTACCCAGAGGCGGACATCTTCAACATTCAGGTACGAAAATCATACCGAAAGAAAGACAATAAGTTCAATATAGGTCACAGTCCAAGTAGAGGAAAATAATGATAAAGCCCAATTATTATACGCTGAAGTGAAACCAACAAGAGGCAAAAATCTACAACATCCAGGTACGAAATGCACATCACAAGAAAAACAGGATAAAAACATGGCCGGAAGAATCTGCAATAACGGTCACATTCAAAATACAGGGCACCGTTGAGGGTTACTTCTCTCTGCCTTTCCTGGTCCATCCTTTTCGCTACCACTGCCAAGGAAGAAACTGAAAAAAAAAAAGTTATTAACCCTGACATGCAAAACCTGGGTGAATTTCTCCCAGTCACGTGTTTAGGATGCGGTCATTAAGTTGCTTTGGGCTTCAGAGTAGTGTGTGTCCCTGTAGTCTCCTGACGTATTAGATGTTGTTGTGAGTGGTAGTTTTCGGTTCCTCCTCCCATTGGTTTACTCTGTACATGCAAATTCGGGTGATTTTCACCCAGCATTTGTAATAAATGGTGGCTACACCTGGCCCATCAAGTGCAGCCCCTGCTGATGCTGCTACACCTGGCCCATCAAGTGCAGCCCCTGCTGACACTGTTACACCTGGCCCATCAAGTGCAGCCCCTGCTGACACAGCTACACCTGGCCCATCAAGTGCAGCCCCTGCTGATGCTGCTACACCTGGCCCATCAAGTGCAGCCCCTGCTGACACAGCTACACCTGGCCCATCAAGTGCAACCCTGCTGATGCTGCTACACCTTGCCCATCAAGGGCAGGCTTGCCTGCCCCAGCCACCAGGTCAACAAGAAGGAGGACCCAGAATGACGAGGATGTGCCACCAATTGTAAATTTTCAAGCGAGCACCCTGGCCAGTGCATCAGGCTTCAGGTAGAGTTGTCGTCCACAAATTGCCCAAAGAGGAAGAACACCATCTAGAAATATTACTACACCATTTACCCCTGGCCCTACTAGACAGAGGTTTAGCATTTTATTACTCTAAAAAATACCCATTTTTTTCTAACCTCATGTAGGCTGATGAGTGAGGCCAGGGAAGCAATGGGGGGCTTACCTGAAGGCCACAGGACTCAAGTGTGTGTGAGCCATTGCTGAACTCTTAAAATGGAATATTAGGAATTGCAAGGATTTTTTTGTGAGAGTCACAAGAAAACTTATGTTATTTTACATAGTTTATTCAAGTCATGCCTTTAGTTTTAATATCTTAGTTTAAGATGATGTTTTTGTGGGAATGTAAAATAGAAAAGTTGAACTTTTGTACCCCAGTATCAGAACTAATAAATCTTTATTAGAAGTTACATTATATTGCTCCCGAAAATTGGGTATATTTCACCCAGGTTTTGCATTACCATTGCAAAACCTAGGTTTTGCATTTCAGGGTTAATAATGCCCCGACAATGGCCACTGAATTCGGCCTTTTTAGTGAGACAAGAAAAAAAAAATCAATTTCTATATCTTGATAATATGGAAGGGAGGAATAGGAGCAGGAAGTAGATATGAAGGAAGAAGAGGAGAAAGAGAAAGAGGTGAAGGAGGGAATCTATTGAATTTTTGTAGCTTTTTTGCACAGTGTATCTTTCACTGCCTTGTCGTACCTCTATTTTAGTGTGTTGTCACCAAAATGCTTCTTCAGCATAGAGACGACATTCATATTCTAATATTACCAGTGTCACACGAGTATGCCCAACTTAAGACGGCATAAAGATTTAAATGCACTATTGTTTTGTTTTCCTCTCTCATTTTGCAAAATCTGTTCTAAGATGAGAAAAATTGTCTGGCAGCAGCAAGGATAAATTACAACAAAAGCTTTCGTAGTGGAGGGATAGAAACTAGTTTACAACGTCATTTACAACCACACCCTCATACAGCCTTCTTTTTATGTCCATTCTACTTGAATGACATCTAAACACTTTTTTCATTCCTCCCATCACCATTCCTACTTCATTCATTCTGAACTTCAGCTCCACATCTATTCCTCCATCCACAGCAACATGTGACCCTAAATACTTGAAACACTCAACCTCCTCAAGCAACTCGCCATTCAGAACTACATCCATCCTCCTTCCATCTACCAACCTAGTACACTTCATCACTTTACTCTTATTCTCATTTATTTGATATTCATTTATTTATAAACAATAAGTGAATATCAAATCACTAAGAAAAAGCAACTAGGGTGCGCAAAATGCCATCAGAATGTCGCCCTCACTGTGACGACTTTCCCATTAATATGCCAATTTGTTAAGGTGTTACAAGTGGGGTTGATATACTTCTTCCAAAGTCTTTATTTAGTACATTCATCATTATAATATTTCCTCATCAACAACGTCAGTCAATTATATCAACCTTGACAGAGAGGTCGATAAAACTTGCAAGGAGTAAGGTGGCCTAAAGTCCGATATAGTCCGATGATTATTGCATCAACCCTTGAGAGAGAGAGAGAGAGAGAGAGAGACAGAGACAGAGACAGAGAGAGAGACAGACAGAGACAGAGAGAGACAGAGACAGACAGACAGACAGAGAGGTGGAGCTCTTGGACGAGATGGTGGAAGGAAGGAATGATTGATGGGAGAAGAAAATTAATCACATAAGGTGGAGGAGGAGGGGCAGAGTGCATGGAAGGAGTTGCACAGAGGAGAAGGAAAGAGGGAAGGCGTGGCATGGGGGTGAAGGAAGAAAGAAATATGGCAATGGGGAGAAGTAAAGACCGAACGAGGTGGCAGGGATAATATAATGATTAATCCAAAAGGATGTGATCAAATAAGTAGAAGAGGGAAACAAAATGAAAGAGGAATGAGCTCCATGGAGAGGAAGGAGGAAAGGAAGTATGTTAGGAAAGAAGGATGAAGGTAGGGGAGAAAAAATAAAGTGGAAGACGATGGATGCACGAGGAAAAAATATCGTGTTACGAGAAGGGGCCACGTAAAAACGGAAAAAGGGAGACATTGGTGAAGGATCAGATGGATGAAGGAGATGGTAAGGAAAATAATGTGAGGGAAATATAAACAAGAAGGGGCGCTCATTGAGTGGAATACACGAGCCCACAAATTATTCTATGAGATGAGCATTTGACCTTGCCCTGTGACATTGACCTTCGATCAATTGTTCTCTAAATCGAATTGCTTCACTGTGGTCTGATCCATAACACATCCACCAAGTTTGGTTCAAATCGGATGAACGCTGTTTAAGTTAACATTGTCTTGCGACGGACATTTGGCCTTTGGCCTTTTCTTGTGACCTTGACCTTTGACTGTTCTCAAACTCAAATCACTGTGTCCTTGTCGCTCCTTGACCCTTGAAAAAAAAAAAAAAAAAATGGTCTAAATGGGATAAAAACAGCTAAAACGAATCTTGCTATGTAACCTTGACCTTTGGTCTATCGCTCTGAATAATGATCATCACTTTGTCTCATCCTCACTACATTCATCAAGTTTCTTTCAACTCAGAACTAAACCCATTTAGTTATTGTGTTCACACATAGACACACGGTGCCTAATTTTACTTTGCCATGAGACCATGATCTTTTCTGATTGTTTTCAAAATTTATTCACTTTATTCTTGCCTTACCCTTAGCTATTCTTTCAGATTTGGTATAAATCGGATAAAACCTGTAAAGCTTTACTTTTGCTGGTTTTAATTTTGAGTTCTGACCTGTTGTTCTCAAGAACAAGAGGACACCCTCTTGGCACTGGTTAAGATCCGTTAAAACCTGTTTGAGTTATTCAACGCGCGCACACGCACGCACACACACACACACACACACACACACACACACACACACACACACACACACACACACACACACACACACACACACACACACACACACACACACACACACACACACACACACACACACACACACACACACAAGACAAACAAAACAATGCCCACTTTCGGTTCGCTATTGAGGGTATAAAATTACTGAATTCTTTGAAGGTGGAACAGGTGCGGGAAAACTGAGGGAAGAAGTAATGAGTGATAAATTTAATGCATGAAGGAAATGAATCAGAAGCTACGTCGAAGATGAGAGGAAGGAAAGGAGGATGGAGGACGAGGAGGGGGAGGGGAGTGGGTGGGAGAATAAATGACTGATACAGAAAGAAAAATAATATAAAGGAGCTGTAACTAGGAGGAAAGAAAAGTGGTGATGCTAATGTGTGAACGTAAACACTTGGATAGTGTTTAGTATACCTACTTTCTCACCAGGAGGCAGACGGATGACGAAAAGAGGAAGAAGATAGATGAAAGAAAAGGGAAAGTAGACAAGGAATGAAGAAGGAATGGGGTAGGAAGGAGATATAGAGAGGAAGAGTGAAGGATGAAGAAAGGAGAGAAGAAAAGTAGAAGGAGGTAGGTGGAGAGAGAAGGAGAAAGACGTGATGTTTCAGAGAAAATAGACTGGAGGTAGGAAGGACTGAAACGGGCAGACACCTGCCCGTGGAGGTGAAGGGGGTAATAAGGTGGAAGGAAGGAGGAAAGAAAAGGGGAAAATGAGTCAAAAGGAGTGAAAGAGGTAGAAGAACATAGAAATAAGGAAGCGAAAGGACCGGTGTGGAAGGTAAAATGAAGGACGAAGAGAGAAATGGAGGGTGGTAGGTGCTTGTCAGAATCCAAATTATTTATGGTGTACTGTACCTCTTGTCTCACCTACCTCCTCTCTCTCTCTCTCTCTCTCTCTCTCTCTCTCTCTCTCTGGCAGTGCTGTATGGTGTAACTGTTGCGCCACCTGCCTGCTGGTGTCAGGGTGACGGATGGCTCATGGACGTGCAGGGATTAAGGAAAGTGGGAGACGGTGAAGAGGTGACATGAAGAGAAAGACATGAGAAGTGAAGAGGTGGTGAGTAGATGGTGGTGAGGATGTGAGATGGTGAGATGTTGCGGAGGAGGTGAAGTGGAGAGATGAGATGGAGAGATGATGTGAAGGACGGGGGATGATGTGCACAAGGTAAGGAGATGGTAAGGAGGAGGTGAGGAGATGATGTGGAGAAGGCGAGACGAGTAAATAATATGCGTAGGGCAGGCGAGAAGCAAGTGAGAAAAAAATGGGAGGAGATGGACAGTGTATGAGAAGATGGGGAAACTGATATGTGTAAGAAGAAGAGATGAGAAAGGATGCGGTACAAGGGAAAGGCGTAGAGGCAGTGATAGGCAGATGAGGAACTGAAGATATGATGGGGGAAGGAACACTGAGGAAGGTGAGAGAATGTGAATATGAAGAGTTTATGAGAAGATGGGGCACTGAGTATAGGAAAAGGCGAGATGTGGATATGAAACGTGTATGAGCAGATGGAGAAATGCCGTATGAACAGGAAACAAGATGGAGAACTAAAAATGTGAGGTGAAAATTTCGGGAAATATATTTTGTATGAGAGGGTGTAAAAATGGGATATAGGTACTGTACATGAGAAGGTAAAAATATGAAGAAATTAAACATGAAAATGTGAGAAGTTGGGGAACATTGATGCATGCGAGGGTAAAAATATGAGTAATATGTGGATGGGAAAAGCAAATGATGACATGAAGATAGTTTTTTGAGGTGTGACGCTGGTGATGACATTGGAGAAAGGGAAGGCTACACTCTTTTCACCTTAACTTGGCCGAGATTTTTGTCCTTTTGCAGCATAGTTCAAGCAAATCAGGGACAAAGAAAGACAATGCTACTGCGCTATATTGTTTGTTTGATTTCTATGTGACTACCACAGTATTCTAATGGTAATCTATTGCCACAACTTATTCAAATTGGAGTGATAGTAAATTTAAGTAAATTTAACAGGAAGCAAGTAATTTAAATGTGTTGGGATACGTAGGTGGGCGAAAAGCTTGGACATTAAGGGATGACCGGGAAAGGAAGGACGAAATGAGACAAAAAAAATCAAAATAAAGAAGGAAGTCTGGTAAGATGAAGAGGTGAGAAGGTAATAGAGGATAAAGAGAGACAGACGGGAAAATGAGAAACAGAAAAAAAAATGAAAGTAACGAATAACTGAGGAAAAAATTAAAAGATGGTTACACAGAAAGTAAACAGAAGATGAAAGGTGGGCCACTGGGTGAAGAAAGATGGGGAGGAAAGATGAGTGATGGGTGAGGAAGGAGGGAGCAGTTGCCAGTTGGGGAGGGTAAAAAGAAGTGGGTAAGTGTGGGGTGGATGAGAGAGAGAGAGAGAGAGAGAGAGAAATGGAGAAATGAATTCCCCGAGCTAGGCATCAAAGGCCTTATAGCCCCGCTAGGTTACAGGAGGGAGCTACCCCTCCCCGCAACGGTAGCCCCGGGCGAGGCTCGAACCTGCGACCCCCCGGCCACGAACTCGATGCTCTACCACTGAGGTACCGCGCCCCCAGAGAGAGAGAGAGAGAGAGAGAGTGTCGAAGTAAAAACGCTGCTGCATAAAGCTGGGAAGTGAGCAGTTCGAAGCTAAGAAGAGGTTGGTGAATAATGGCAGACTGAGCAGAGACGAGGTGGGGAAAAAGCTGGTGAGCAACGAGTTGCTTGATCTGAAATATATGCTACCGAGTGAAGAGATGTTAAGATATGGCAGGGAGCAGGTGGAGAGAGCGACCTACTTAAGTTAAGTGGGTGAATAAGCGATGGAATACGAGCAAATGTTTTTCAGACGACAGGAGAGAACTTGGTGAATTATTAGGGTCATGAGTGAACATCAGTAAGAGTGATGAAAGACAAGGCTGGAGTGCAAGAGAAGAGCAGATGAATAGTAGAATAGGGAAGAAAAACAGATGTAGAAGACAAAAGACTACAAAAAAAAAAGAGACCGTAAATGCCAGCGCCAGGAAACGATAAAAAGGAGACTGAGATAAGACTAAAGATGACAAAAAAAGAGGAAAGACAGAATAATGGCGAAGTAGAGCGAGAAAAAGAAGGCACAATAAAGAAAAACAAAAGTTAAGACAGGAGAGGGGCCGGAGGAGGAGAAGAAATGAGTAATAATACATTTAAAAAAAAGAGGTAAAAGAAAGAAAAAGCACAGGACAGAATAACGAAGAAAAACATAAAGACAAAACACAAATGATAAATGAAAGGAAAGAGAGCACGCACAGGAATGAAGAAAACAGAAAACAGCGAATAAATAAAGCTCGTAGTGTGTTTATTATTGATGAGCTTTTACTAAAACTATATGTTATAGTGTCTGTCAGCATATATTTTTGCAGATAATTTATATTCCTTATGCCGGTATAAATCTCTCTCTCTCTCTCTCTCTCTCTCTCTCTCTCTCTCTCTCTCTCTCTTTCCAAGCAAGGTAATAAAGTGTAAACGTTCAAACTCATACCCATAATTTTACCACAAAAATAAATGACGGAAAAAAAAAACTCATAAAAAACAATAAAGAAAAAAAAAGAAAAAGAAGAACAAAGACAAAAAAGAAGACGAGGACGAATGTAATATATTTTCCGATCTGCATAGGTACTTGGCCGAAATATTACTCTCAGAAGCCGCCAGAGTGAAAACAAAGAAGGATGTTACTCACTGTGAGGAAAAAATATATATATTTTTTTTAATTTCAAAACACCCTTGTAAGTCATAAGACTTCTGATGACTTACTGTTTATAAGCAAGAGATGCAGAGATGTTGACATATTAGAGCAAAATATTAAATAAAGCGCGGAAGACGTGTCAGGTCACTCTCCTGTGTGACACGACCATAATGCTATTGTTGGTAGAGCAGAATGGCCACAGTGGGATAAATTCTTTCTCCCTCCCTCTCTCTCTCTCTCTCTCTCTCTCTCTCTCTCTCTCTCTATCTATCTATCTATCTATCTATCTATCTATCTATCTCTATCTATCTATCTATCTATCTATCTGTCTGTCTATCTACATATCTCCATCTATTTGTCTGTCTGTCTATTTATCTATCTGTCTGTGTATCTCTCTGTCTATAATCAGGTACTTTAATATCGAAGGGGTAGCGACAAACAAATCACCATCTCCATTAGGCTGCCCACTCTCCATGCCACATCACCCTCACTCATATTTTTCTCCAGACCATCCTTCCATCTCATCATCGGCAAAATTAAGTATAATAATAAAAGACGATCATCACAAGAACGTTCTCAATATCAGCCTTCCAAACTTGAGTCAGAATTTGGTCACGTCCAAGGTGATGTAGGAAGCTTCGTAGCACGTCTTTAGCGATTTAATTTTCATAAAAGTCTAGCGTTTTCTGTTAAGATATCTAGATCTATATTATAATGATCCGATTTATGTATGTTAATTGGTTTGTTACCTTAACAGGAAAAACGGTGCAACGTAGCTCAATTTTTGTTAGACCAATGTACAGTACTGTTAAAATGCTCTAACTTGAAGAATAAACCAATTTCCGTATCAATCGGGCCACCAGTTCCCGCGTTATAACTCATTTCTGGCATTTTGACATCGAAAAGAGGCCGCTGAAGGCGGGCTTTAAGCGAATAATTTTTAAACTGATTTAGTTCACATTGTTAATGAATCGCTGAGGAAGAGGTGTTAAGAAATCTACGAGGCTATTTAGAATGTCACTATTTCGTCACTTTTGGACAAAAGGCTCCCTTGGGATCTGCATTTCACTTCATTTCAGGTGCCAGCAAGCAGCGTCTGGTTTCTCCGCCTGCTGCTGGTTAGAATTAGACACTTAAAATAGCCACTGGTATCACTCTCTTCGCTACAGTATACCTGGCCTAATTTTAACACCTATCTTGAATGCTGAGTTGTAACAGAAAATTAGCATTAGAATATGATGTTAGTTGCCATGAAATGTTATCTATGGAAAGGATGCAAGGCTGTAGCTTTGTGTTTTTCTACTACAAAGCTATGTGAAGTAAGCTGCAAAAGGAAAATTATTGGGTCATGTTGAGGTGAAAGAAACATAAACGATTTTTACCTGTTTTAGAGCAGTGGTTTACTAACAGGCCGAGTAATATTATCTGGCAGATTAAATGCTTAATGTGATATGGTATGGCCCTGTTACTCACTGAACCCCAAATCTCTCCCTCTAGTGTCATATTCCCATTTGGTTTTCCTGGTTACCATTTCCTCACAAATTTCCGTAACAAGGGTGGCGCCTGTTGTTATAACAAATCTGAATTTGCGGTTGAAACTGTTTTGAATTTAACTTCAGGGAAATTTGATTATTCACTATATAATCTAAACTACTCTACCTCTGTGGTACAGTGGTAGAGTGTGCGTTTCGTACACGGGTGAACCATGGTTCGCGCCCCGCCAGGGTAATAAACTTTGGGAGTGTTCACCCGGCCACGTTCCGCATTGGCGGACACAAGGGGTGCTGTGGTTGAACCAGTGTCACTTACTATACAGTATGCTTGCACCCAATCGGCTTGCGTGGGCCGATTACACTTGGTTCACAGACTACACACACATCCCATCCAAAGCCACTCCAAAACTACAGTTACACTTACAAGCACTTCTCACCCTACATACAATCTCCACCAGACAACCTAAGCCACTTGGTAGGGATACTGTACATTGGCTGTATCGTCCCGACTTCGGTCGAGATACAGTAGGTTGGTCCTGCAGTGGATACTCAAACGGCTGATGATGATGATGATGATAATAATAACAAGTATATCTGTGTAGTTTATCGCTCCTAAAATGCTTCCTCAGAACCTGTGGGCGTCATCTGTTCTCTAAAAGTGGGGGGGACAGGGGTTGCTTATTTTGTCAAGCTAAGCGAGCCTATACAGCAATATTTGGTGCCTATTAAGGCTATATTAAAATGAATATATGACATTAAGGGAAAAAAAAATCATCTCAAATCATAAACAAGCTGTCTGGAGTATCCTCCAAGAGTAGTTACCGTATATTTTGCTTCATTTTTCATTTATTAACTAGACCAAGTAGGCCATATAGCACAGTACATACAGACTTTTAACAAAAGAGAATCATAAAAAAAAATATCTTTCCTTGCTTCAATGACTAATCCAAGATTATTAATTTATAATAGAATACCAAGACTCAACATGCATTCCATAGCACTTCTTTGTGATTAGCACCATATCCTAGTGTTAAGCACAGATGGAGATGGGATTTCTGGACCTAGTTAGCGTATACGTACAAATTTCTCTCTTTTCTTTGCAATTTTCTACTAACTCAAAATTTGGACGTTTTAAGACATTTGTATCAAGTATATTATCCCCTGTGAGGTGTGGGGACCCAAGGCTTTCAAAATCTAAAACAGACTGGCCTTGGGTTCCTTCTTCCTTGAATTTAAAAAAAAATGACCGGCCTACACCCCTAACAGCATTACAATAGAAAAACTTCCATTCACCTCTTGGAGATTCAAACCTGCATGCAAGACAAGACCATCATCCTAACTATAGTTGTTTTACACTAACATGGCCTAGATTTCCATCCTTTCGCAATTTATTTCACATAGCTAGACGATAGAAGAAGTCACTGCTATGGCTCCGCATCCATTCCACAGCACTTCTTTGTAATCAGCATCATTTTCTAGTGTTAATCTATTGTTACAACTCAATTCAAGATGGAGAGATGGCAAGATTGGGCTAATAGTAAAACCAGTACAGCACCCACAAATCACTAAGACAACATAGTACAGTACTTCCTTCAACATAGTACTTCCTTCAACATAGTACTTCCTTCAACATAGTACTCCCTTCAGCAGAGTACTTCACCACAGTCTGGTTACAAATACTCTCAATTTTGCTCTCCTTCTTCACTGACCCTTCACCAAATCAGCAATGAAAAAGAAACGAAGATAAGCCAATGGAAACTAAGCATGAGAAGTTAGTCTAATCCATAATATACTGTTTACTAAATGGCTTGCTGGTCATTTTGCACTATGGCACAGAACTAAATGGCAGGTGAATTATGAGATGATATTCCTTCACCCTTATCATTCTCTTCTGTGTCTGCCCCCTCTCTTCCCATATCTCCCATCTTTCTTGTCACTTGTTATTACTCCTTCCTCTTCAGATGGCTTTATATTAAATGACAAGCCTAACGGTTTCCAGGACCTAAGCCAGGAAACCATTTACAGTGCTGGATGGCAACCATATAACCGAACCATACGTGTTCCCTACGTGTCATGAAGTAGGTTGCTGGAGGGTTAGTGCCCCTCCCCGTAAAACAGCTAACTCAAAGACAAACGGCCACCCCTTACGGGATTATGGCGCCTGGCTGTAGATGGATACAAAGATGCTTACGAGGCTCCTAAGCACATCTTTACCAGTGTATACTCCTGCATGTGGCACATTAGTTCTCTCTTGTTTAATATTAACATGATTGCAACTTATGTCAGTATTTTGCATTCATCTGCCCATCATCCAATCCCCTTCCGCCCTATCAGGAGCACAGCGGCCCAGGGAATATTAAATGTATGTGTATGATGAGATGGAGGAGTGGAGTGGAGAGGTATATGAGAGAGAGATTTCCCATGTCATTCTATTTCCCATAGTAGGGAACACCTATTATTTACTTTTACCTTTGTCTTTCATTCAGTGTCATTCGTAATTCAGATTAGTCTAGCCCGTATCTTGTGTGCACACAAGAACATCTTCTGTGTTGCCCCTCCCCCCCCCAAAAAAAAAAACCGCTTATTCAACATCCTCAATGTCCCATTCGTGCTGAATAGTGGAGGTCACAAAACTCACAATGTGGCTTGGCTGATGCCTAGCTAGTCGGCAACCACACTCTAGATTCTTTTTCCTTCCCTCTGATAATCATTTCCCCATATTTTCGTATGCCTTTCACAATGCATAGCTGTTCACTACACATTTCTATATTGCATTACTACACATTTATAATGACAAACTTACCTAAACTACATGTAACCATGAACAATAAAAAGGACCTGGGCTCACGCAGTGCACTTTGTAAACCCTGATTCAGCTAATGAGCAGTCATGCTT
This sequence comes from Coenobita brevimanus, assembly GCF_032717465.1. Taxonomy (NCBI): domain Eukaryota; kingdom Metazoa; phylum Arthropoda; class Malacostraca; order Decapoda; family Coenobitidae; genus Coenobita; species Coenobita brevimanus. Next base: position 41,715,237 of record NC_137005.1, on the reverse strand, counting down.
TACAGAAAATTGTAAATGTGAATAGTAGACTCAATCAAAGTTGTTCTAAATATATGCAAAATATATCCCACTTACATTAATTAAGAAAGTCTGGCCACCTTTGTTTTATAGTACTCTAAACATCAGTTACTTCATTCCAGCGTCTAGTATAAAAAACTCAATGAAAAAAGTGGGGGAGACAATTAGTATGTTGTCCTCCCCTGAATGGAAAGTCGGGGGAAATATGTCCCCCCCCCGTCCCCCCCGTGGATGACGCCCATGTAGAACCCAGCGTGTTTAATTCCATATCCAAACAATTGACTAACCTTAACCTCACCCATACCCCTGAAATTACCGTGTCGAGTGATCTGAACGTCCATAATGTAGAATGGTTATTGCATTCTGCCAGGACTGATGATACTGGTCTACAGTACGATCTCTTTGCAGAATCGTTTAATCTCACGCAATTAGTAAAACAACCAACCAGAATACCAGATAATCCTGACCATAATGCCTATCTCTTGGACCTATTCCTGACAAATAATACAGATCATTACAGGATAAAAGTACTGTCGTCACTTGGATCTCATCAAAGACTCAATAGTCAGTTCCCCCCAAATTCCCCGTTTTGAACCTGTCAGAGTGACCAGATGGCTATTTAGTAGGGCAGACTGGGATGGATTTAGAAATTATCTTGCTGATATTCCATGGCAGTCCTTCTTCTTCAGTGACATCAGTTCTACCCAGTCCCACTTTAATGACAATACAAACTGGTATGGAATTGTTTATACCCATTCAACTGTTCGCTAAGAGATAAGACTCCCCAAAATGGTTTGACAGCAATTGTGCCAGAGCAACGACTCAAATGTCCTTATCATATATCTCTTGCTTGAAATAAAAAATACCTGAATCTCTTAGTCAATTTAAAATTGCTAGAAACCATGCAAAAGCAGTAATAAAGCTCGCTAAATCAAATTTTCTTCAATTAAACAGCAGAAGGAAATAAGGGATTAGAACTCCCTTTTTCCACAATTTTTAAAGCGTATGTAATCTAGTCGTTTTGGTAAGTGGATGAGCAAGGAAGTGCAGTTAAATAACAATAAAGTTTACATTAACTGTCTTAGTAAATCTCTGGAGGCATCGAGGTGCTGGTATAATGGAAGCCACAAAACACGGCCAATTTCTCATGGGACTCTTAAAAGATCATTCGACGCGGCAACAATACCTTTTTGCTGGAGCTACGAGCTGAAGGTGTGTTTACGGCTAACACTCCTCCGCCTGGCCACCCGGGGCCTCAAAATGTAAACACTCGTAACTACTCTATGATTATTTCTGTGTTCCATACATTCCGTACATTGAGAGAGAGAGAGAGAGAGAGAGAGAGAGAGAGTTACATAAATACACACCATTAAGTCCTTTTTCGGTTATTCGACTTTAAAATTATTTAAATATCTTACTTTCTAGTTATGACAGTTTAAGAACAGGAAAGACAAGCAGAAAAGAGAGGATGATGGGGTGAGCATTAGATGAAATCGCCTTTTTGTTTAGATGAAAGACATTATTGTTTACAATTTTCATTTCTTTACTTTCTTAGCTGACTTAATTTTGAACCTTTCAACCACTCCAAACAGATAATGAGTATTTTTTTTTTTAAGCTAACCTTTATCTTTGCTAAAAATCTTTCTACACGGCCACAAAGTGATTTCAAGGGACAAGGGAAAAAAATCATTGAGCTTCGGTTCATATTTTGGCTACAAAGAACCAGTGAGTTAACTGCCACTTGCTCTAGCAACTAAAAAATATTATCCTATCAGTAGAACTATTTAATGTTTTTATTCTTATGAACTAAAACTTATCATTGCATACAGATACAATTACATATAGGCTAATAACTGAATTGAGGTCAACTTTTTTTTTTTTTCTTTATTCTACAACCTGAAATGTCATACTGGCATAGTTTGTTCTTTTATATACTATAGGCTTTACTGATTAACAAACACATTCTGTACTATAGGTGTTACTGATTTACAAACACATTCCAGTAATGAAGGAAATCCCTGTTCACAGCAACATTTGCCCTCGGGACCTGCATAGAAGGAGACGGTAGGTGTGGCAGTATGAGGTGCCCTTAGGGGTGTGGCAGTGTGAAGTGTGACTGAAGTGTTATAATGTGGGGTGATGCAGTATGGAGTATTACTGTGAGGTGCAGCTGTGATTTGCAATTGCGTGGGGTGCGGCTGTGTGAAATGTGACAACCTGCAGTATGACAGCGTGCAGCTTCGTTTTGAGTGTAACTGTGAGATGTGACAGTGCGACGTGTGTTTGGAGCGTGACTGTGAACTGTAACTGTTAGATGTGACAAAGTAGGTGTGGTAGTGTGGAGCATGAATCGCATGCGAGCTGTATTAAATCTCCTACTGCAGAGCAACATTTTAAAGCTGTTAAATCATAATGCAAATAAACAAAAAAAAATTACCACAAAAGAAGATAAAAATAAATCCCACTAGAGATAAATGCCTCCTTCACGCAGAGATCTTCAAGGCTATAAAATTGTTGAGTGAGGGTAGCCAAGGCAATGTGTCTGGTTGTAGCCCCAGCCAGGCCGCATCACCAGGTTTTTGCACACATTAACCACCTCAACGGATGACAGGTGTTTCAGGCATCGTTAATTCGCACCTAACCCTTCTTGCTCTTTTTGTGAGGTCCCTCTGACAATCCATCTCTCTCCTCCCTCTCTCTATTTCTCCGTCTTTGTGTACGTCTCTCCCTCTTTCCTACCATCTTCATATGCTTCTCTCGTTCTCTTTTATCCCTCTCTGTCTTTGGAGTCTTCCCTCTGTCATTATTTCCATCTTCGTATGATCCAGTTTCTTTTCCTTTCCTCACATATTCCTCCTGTTTGCTCTTCTCTTTCCCTCTCTCCTGCCCTATACTCCACTTCCGCGCTGTCCTATTAATTCTTTCCATCCCCCCCTTCACACACACACACACACACACACACACACACACACACACACACACACACACACACACACACACACACATTTATAAAGTCTTTCTTCTCATTCCCCTTGCTCTTGTGTTCCTAATTCATTATTTCTTAGTGATGACTGGGATCCTTCCCCCACCTCTCTCTTTGTCGTCGTATATATATATTTTTTTTTTTCAATCTGCTACGAAGCCAAGTTTATAAGTGATACACCATTTTTTTCCCCTTCAATGGAAGTTCGAATATCTGCCCTTGGAGAACTTTGGGAGATTTTTTTCATTAAATATAGAGTTCTTCAGCTTTAAATCTTGAGCTAATTTAACATGTCACCTGTTGCGTCAGCTGACACATCAGCTGACTATTAGCAGTTTCTTCTTGTTTTATTACTTTGTAGTCTGTATTGCCTTCCTTTCCTTACACTTATTAGGTGCTCACTGCCACCTCCTCTCTACCTCGTTCAATACCTCTTCCTGACAATTCCGTAAGATCTCTTCTTTTCATTTTAACCTTCTTTTTGTTTTTTCGGGGGGTTACGTAATTATTCTTTGTTTCGTCCATGCCGGCATAATCAGTTTCCATTCAATTTCATTTTATTTTATTTAATCTTTCTGATATTCACTTTAAAACTCTTTCACATTTCGTTATTGAGCTCGAATTCATCTTCCTTCATGTCATATTGTTGTAACTTTTTGTAAAATTTTATGCTTTGACTTAACAGTTTCTCTTCTCTTCCGTTTCTTTTCTCGTTCGTCCGTCGTAAGGAGGAATTAAACGCCAAGTTCTTTATCCTCGGTCAGAACGTTAGGCGTGATAGGTTTAATATTTTTTATGCTTCAAGAAGCTCACGAAGATAATAAAATAGGTGCTGGAGAGGAACGCCTTCATATGGTGACATTGATATAACCGGGCTGCTCAACTGCTTGGTTATGCAAATGTCCCTCGATTACTTTCCTGTCCTCCAAATGGAGGATACTGGACTTAAGAAAAAAGGCAGTTTAAGTCTACAGTCCACCGAGTTCACGTTGCAGATGAACCTGGCCAACAACAACATGACCAAACAACACGGTAAAAACAGTGTGCAGTTGGCGGGCAATAGGTCATTCGCATCCAGAGGGTCAAAATGGTGTGTTTGGAGGATATATACAGGTGTAGTTGGTGGTTGTCCAGTGAATGGGTTGATTCAGTCAATGGGTGACCTGTGAAGTGTGTTTGTGTGTGTGTGTGTGTAATAATAATTTTAGGTTAATTTATTCATCGCAGTCAATGGCTAAAAATTACACAGGTCCTTAATCTAATACCCTAACCTAAAGGGGTCAACAGGCTGACCCTGACTGCTCCTGAGGGGCGCCAACACACCACCAAGCCTCACCGAGGCTGAAATGAGGCGTAGTTCTTCTATGGTGACATACTGAATTAAAAGTTATTTATGATGCTTTGTAAACGCTCCTCTAAGAGGTTGAGGGAAGAGTTTAATACTGTGGTGAGACTAGACTCGCGAATGAACTTACGAACCCCTGTTGTAACTATAACATGTGTTTGCAGGACGCTGTGAGCGGTGGGTTCGAGCCCCTCTGGCAGCCACTGAGTCTGTGGGTGGACTTTCACAAGCTCCCGCCTTGTTCGCAACAATCAAATAACCAAAATCTACACGACAGCACTGCCTACTTCAGCTGTCGTCTGTTTCACCGTCTACTCGTATCTGTCCTACCCCCCTCCTAACCTCCCAAGGATTTACCCTGGGAGAGGATGGGGAAGGGGAATGGTGAGGGTATATGGGTTTACAAGGGTCTCTGATGTCTGGCCTATGTTAATTTTTGTGAATATGATTCTGTGTTGATGGCAATATTGGTGATGGTGGTAGCGGTGGTGGATTGGCTGTTACTGTAGAGATGATGGTAGTTGTGGCGGTGGTATTGATGGATTCGACTGCAGTGGGAGCAAGTGCAGTGATGACACTGGAGGTAGAGGTGGTAGTTGAGGTAGTAGCTGGGGTTGTATGGGTGGAGGTGACGGTTTTCAAGGTGACTGTAATTGTGGTGTTGGCGGCAAAGGTGGTAGTTTTGGTGGTACAGTACATGTAGTAGTCGTGGTGGTTGTTAGATCGATCGTGGTTGCGGCTTTATTGGTGGTGGTAGCTGTGATTGTAATGTAGGAGTGGTTTCACTAGTAGTGATAGAGTACTCATGGTTGTGGAAGTTCCTGTGGTACTGTAGTTATGGTTGCGGATGGTACATACGGAGAAGCAGTTGTGTCGGGTTATAGTGGTGGTGGTGGAAAATTTGATGATGGTCGATGTGACGGTAAATACGAGGAAACTCGATTCCGGTAGTTGTAGTAGTAGCTGGGATGTCTGAAGAAGCAGTCGTGGTTAGGATGCAGTAACTGTTGTTGGTGACCGCAGTCGTACTATAGTCGCGGCACAGGACTCTGAGGGTGGCATTATCATACCCTGGCAACCTACCATTCAAAAGTGCTTCCGATTCCGTATTATATTATGCACGAATCATGTTATTATGCACGAATATATTATACACAAATATTATTATACAGGAACATATTATACACGAATTACATGCGTCTCATATTATAAACGAAATCAGACGCACTGTTGGGGGGTAAGTTGCCAGGGCTCAATAATAACAACCGCAGAGTCGCGCACCGCGACTGTACAATGGTTGTTGTGACAGAGGACAGGATAAAAGTGGAAGTAGCTGTCGTCAGGATGGCAGTAGTCAGGGGCGTCCGCAGGATTTTTTATACGGCGGGGGCAGAATAAAAGAAATTATACATATATGTACGGCTATATCAAAATACGCACACTCCAAACAGGCATAGGCATATACATACATGAGTCACATGACTTACACCAAATGTATCAAGTGACAGAATGCATGAATCGACTCAAATCACTCAATTATCCTTGAACAAGAACTGAAACACACTTCAGAACTTCAAGGGGGGCCAACTGCTCCCCCTCTGGACGCCCATGGCAGTAGTTGGTGGTGGTGACTGCAGACTGTACAGGAATGATGGATGTTACCAAGATAGACCGTATGTACTGTGGCTGATTATAGAATTGTTCAGCAGTATGTTTGTGTGACAGCAGTATGTGCTGTATTACGTAGCCTACCAGCTTTGTTTGCTTTAATCTCCTGTGTCAGTGATCTAGAAGCGGAAGCAGCTCTGGTAGCGGCCATGTCCGTTTGTTTCTCAACAATGATTTTCGAAAACGGTATGCTTCTCTCCCGCAGACTTTAACGAAGCCAAACCATACCACAAAACACCACACCACATCACAGAGCACAGCACACCACATCACAGCACATCATACAGCACAACACACCTCACCATACTACAGAGCACAACACATCACACAACACCACATAACAACACAACATACCACAATATACAACACCACTACACACCACAACATACAGCAGCACAACACACCACAACATACAGCAGCACAACACACCACAACATACAGCAGCACAACACACCACAACATACAGCAGCACAACACACCACAACATACAGCAGCACAACACACCACAACATACAGCAGCACAACACACCACAACATACAGCAGCACAACACACCACAACATACCACAGCACAACACACCACAACATACAGCAGCACAACACACCACAACATACCACAGCACAACACACCACAACATACAGCAGCACAACACACCACAACATACAGCAGCACAACACACCACAACATACAGCAGCACAACACACCACAACATACAGCAGCACAACACACCACAACATACAGCAGCACAACACACCACAACATACAGCAGCACAACACACCACAACATACAGCAGCACAACACACCACAACATACCACAACACAACACACCACAACATACCACAACACAACACACCACAACATACAGCAGCACAACACACCACAACATACCACAACACAACACACCACAACATACAGCAGCACAACACACCACAACATACCACAGCACAACACACCACAACGTACAGCAGCACAACACACCACAACGTACAGCAGCACAACACACCACAACGTACAGCAGCACAACACACCACAACATACCACAACACAACACACCACAACATACCACAACACAACACACCACAACATACCACAACACAACACACCACAACATACAGCAGCACAACACACCACAACATACCACAACACAACACACCACACCACAAAGAACAACACACCATACCACACCACACAGCAACACACCACACCACATAGAACAAACTCCATACCACACAACACAACAACACACCACCACACCAGACCACATCACAACACATACCACACCACACCACACCAAATCACGGGACACTACACACAACAACACATTACACTACACCACAGCACAGCACACCCTCCACACCACACCACACACACCACACCACAGAGCAAAACACACCATACCACGAGGCAGGCCGTTAACCAAGAGGCATTAAAGCTCCCGCACCTAGCATTCTCTGCTTGGTTAATTTACTGTTACTATCTCCAGACAGTTTTATTTCGCTTAAATGAAACGTTTCAATATGAAGATGCTGAATCAGTAAAATGCACTTTGTGAGCGCATGACGAGCGAGCGAGCTCCTTGTCATTACAACCTACTGATATAGTATTTCTTCATGATGGTAGCTAAACTATGAAAACTGTACTGGAACGAAAGATATTCTCTCACATACACCTACACAGACACAGGAACACACACACACACACACACACACACACACACACACACACACACACACACACAAAGAAACATACACACTCCCTTGGAAAACTCGAGATTCCAAGAGGTTCCTACACGTTTATGGGTGACTTTTTAATTGATAACAAAGTTCTATCTATCTATCTATCTATTGCCAGACGCCTCAATCCCGTTTGGGGTGGCCACAAACAAATCGCCTCCAAGTCGCCCTGTCCCCCGCCATTTCACTCCCCTGCTCCCAACTCACACCCCCCTCTCTCATATACCTCTCCACCCCATCTCTCCATCTCATCCTTGGCCTCCCCCTCCCTCTTTCCCCCTCCACCTCACTCACATACACTCTCTTCGTCAGTCTTTCACCCTCCATCCTCTCCACATGGCCAAACCACCTCAGTGTGTTCCTCATAACGCTGCCTATCACATCCACATCAACACCACAACACTCCTTTATATCCTCATTCGTCAGCCTGTCTCTCCATGTGACTCCACAGGCTCCTCTTAAATAACTCATTTCCACTGCTCTCACTCTTGACTTGTGTCCTTCCAACAACGTCCAAGCTTCACTTCCGTACGTTAGAGTTGGTATCACAATACTGTCATGTAGTAACTTTTTCACTTCCATGCTCACTTCCCTGTTTCTTATCACTGCTTTCAAAGAACCAGCAACCTTTCTTCCCTGCTGTACCCTTTCAAGCACTTCACCCTCCAAACCTCCATCCTTACTCATCACACTACCCAAGTACTTAAACGTACTCACATTTTCCAATTCCTCACCATCCAACCTCGCTGTACATTCACTGACTTCACCTCTCTCAAAGACCATCACTTTACTCTTCCCTACATTCACCTTTAGATTCCATTTCTTACACACTCTCTCAAACTAATCCACCAAGCCTTGCAACTCCCCTTCGTCTTCACTCAACAACACGGTATCATCTGCAAACAACAGTACAGGGAGTTTCCAAACACTATCCTCTCTCACCAGGGCCACTCCAACATCCACTACCCTGCCTTGTACCTCTTTTATTACCCCATCCATGTACAGATTGAACAACCATGGAGACATGACACATCCCTGTTTCAACCCAACTTTCAAAGAGAAAAATTCACTTAGTTCACCATCCACACGCACTGCAGCCTTCGCACCATCGTACATACTCTTCACAGCATTCAACAACTTCCCATCTATTCCATATATTCTTAACACTTTCCACAATCCTAGTCTATCCACCCTGTCATATGCTTTCTCCAAATCCATGAAAGCCGCATATAACTTCTTTCCCTTCTCTAGAAACTTTTCCACTAAGGATCTGAGAATGAATATCTGATCTACACAACCTCTTCCCTTCCTAAAGCCTCCCTGTTCTTCTCCAACTAATTTCTCTGTTCTCTCTCTAACTCTGTCAATAAGTATCCTACCATATACTTTTCCTATTATTATGGGTGACTTTTTAATTGATAACAAAGTTAATTGAATGAATGTATCACATGCAGAAAGAATCACAACTATGTTTCACTTAAGAGTAAAGTTATTAGCTTTCGCTTAGCGTGACAGTCGGGTCACGTCAGGTTGGGCAGCACCGCTCATTTCCAAATTTAACCCTCCTCAGATAGAGGTTGGTCCGTGTTGCATAGAAAGTAGACGTGGGTCTCTCAGACCCACAAATATAAAAATTTTGGAAAAATGTTTATATTTCGTTTATTCGAATACTGAAAACCCAGTAACATATTTAATGTTTCCGCAATACCAACATGTAAAAGAAATGAACTGTTCATTTCTTTTTATGTTTTTAAAAAAAAATTTGGAAAACAAAACTGTAGAAAAAAAGTAAAATATTTAAAAAATTTAAAGAAATGAAAAAAATCTGAATGGTTGCCTGAGTGGTTCCATAGCATGGTATGGGATGGTGCTTCTTGGTGTGAAGAGGGGATGCCAGACTCTGCAATTTTAACTGCAAGCAGGGAGAACAAAAACCCTAAACACCTCAGGTACACATGGGTCTCACAGACCCTTAACATAAAACCACCCTTATACTGGAGAAACGGAGAGAGAGCTTGAAGTAATTCCCTCACCCCTTGCATGGATACACAAAGTTAGGAAGCTACTGAGATCAGGGCTCCCGGGTATTCAGAAGTTAGCGAACTAAACAATGGGATGGGTGGGGGGGTTCACAGACCCACCTCTACCTGAGCAGGGTTAACTGAGAGTAAACATTGCTCTCTCATAATCAAATGGTGTGAAAGTATCAAGAATATATCAGTGAAACGTCACGAGGGTGAGCCAGCTAGTTGCTTCATGACATCTTTTCAGTTTTTGTTTCTTTTTTCCATCGTGACTAAATTCGCTTTGATAACCTTCAGTGTTCAGGGTTAAAAGCATAAGAAATCAGGTGATAGAAAGTGTTTGAAAATATTCGGTTAGATACACTCTTAATTAACCTTTTCAGTGCCAGATATCCACCTAGGATGAAAAAGAAAATATATTGGTAGCAAGAATAAAATATAAAATAGGATATTGGAATGAAGAAGTTAATATGTACAAAAAAATAAATAAATAAATAAATAAAGGCATAAGAGTTACGGGATTACATCCTTCCATTATTGACTTTAACTGCTCACCAAATAACTTTCTGCACAAAATTTATTGCAATAGTTAAAGAAATAGTTGTCGAAACTGGTAAAGCAATTACAACTTTGAAAATACTGTTAGGTTCAAAACAGGGGCTCTGTGTGCAGCAAGTTTGTGTTTCTCATTAGCGAGCCAATAAACAGATGGTTATTAGGCCCAATCAGAGTCATTATGGCGAATATGATGACTGTGGATAATATGCTGGTGTGTAGCAGTCTTGACCACTGCACTACCATCACACATCTTTAAAATTGTTCATTCTGTCAGAAGACGTCATCAATCTTGGAAAAGCAAGTAAAAATGAAGATATTAGATACAGATTTCATTAACATTTACACCTGGATGGAGAACTAGTCTATATTCCTCTGACTGCCGACGCACAGATTTATTTGTCACTGGGAAACCTTACCAAGACATGAATGTACAAAATTCATCATGATACTTAACCCACGGCATCCCATTGACGTGAATTAACATCCACACGTTTTGTCACTGCCAATCCCGTTGACGTTCATAAACGCAAATCAATTGCAAGGTCCCTAATTTGCACAATTTTCTATTTTTGCGAGTAATTTTTGGTACATATACACGGGACACCTTCCTCTACAAGATGCCAGGCAGGGACAATTCCTTACCCAGCATGACCTCCTCCCTCCCCCCTGCCATTGTCTCAGCAATTCACCTGTTACCAGTGACCTGGCCAGTAAAGCCATGTCATGCCACGGTACGAAATTCAGGTCCAGAGTGATTCCCGAATCAATGTCAATGTGGAGGACAAACTTTACATGGCATTAGAGGAAGAAACAGTCAGAAATGATGATCAGGTAATGTCACCAAAAAGGGTCAGGTATGTTGATGTGTTTCATGAGTGAAACAATGCTTATATTGCCTATAATACTGTGTGAAAACCAATATTCTCTCATACTACATATAAATTCGTACCAAATAAATAAATAAATACCGTTTATGAGTGGTGTGGAATGGTTACCCTCCCATAGAACTCGTTTTCTTTGGAGCCAGCCTGATAGAAAACACAGTAAGGTAAGGAGGTACTGGTACCTGTATCGAGTATTTTAAACCTCAGGTGAGCGATTTCTTTATGATTTTTCGATGTTTCTCACCAAAAGCGGAGGTTTGGGCCAAATTTTTTTTTTTTCCAAAAATGATCGGGATTGGGGGGAGTCAGTGGTGGAAAAGTGGTCGGGATGGGGCGGGTTAAGCATAGTCATATATCTATATCTATATCGATCTATCTATCTATCTACCATACTTATCTACAGACAGATAGATAGGTAGATAGATAGGCAGATAGATAGATATAGACAGATGGATTTTATTTATATATATATATATATATATATATATATATATACTGTACACCCTATACTATCCGGACGCCCACTTTTCAGACACCCCACTTACCAGACATTGTGGACCTTGACCTTCAGATCCCAAAAATGGCCAAAAAAAAGAAAAAATACCCCCCAAAAACGATTTTTTCCCCTCCCTTAATTTGACATTGCCGTGCAGAGCCGAACAGCTGTTTACACCCTGGCCCCTTCACCCCTTCCTTCCTCCCCCTCCCCCCTCCCTCCTCCCCCTCCCCCTCCCCCCTCCCCTGTCAGGGTTGCCATTTGGTATTTTTCATTACCAAGTGTGGGCCAATTTGGTAATGAAAAATTCGTTTGGTAATGAATCGGAATAATGCATTATCAAATGGATTTTTCACATGTATGAGGATACACAGGATGGAGATGGTGGATTGTTTGCTCTCTCTCTGATTAATCTGCTACCCTACATAGCGTGAAAATAATCAACATGTTGTTAATTATAAGGAGAGTGATTACATGTATTTCCACTTGTATACATGATTTGTGAAGAATAAATGCTAGCTTTACGAATTTGATAATGAAAAGTTAAATTTGGTAATGAAAATTGAGGAGTTTCGTAATGTGGCTGTTGCGATCTGGCGACTCTGTTTCCCCGTCACCAACACTCCAAGAGTTACTGCTTAACATCGATCACGAGTGGATGCTTATCGCAGTGAATGCCACACGTGCTCATTTTTTTTTTTTTTTTAATAAACTGCAATGCCTCGCCAGTAGACCACACGGAAATTTACAGTGTTGTGCAGTGTTAAGAAATTAGAATTTAGAGTGCAAAGGATTAACTGTGGAGTGCAAACTGGCGGTTGAAACTGGAGGTTGAAACTGGTGTGGTACAATTAACAATGTGGAGTGTTAAACAATTATAACTCACAGTGCAAAGAATTACTGTAAGTGCAGCACAACACTGGATTACTGTATGTGCTTCAAGAGCATTTTCACCACTGCCAAAGCCTTAAGAAGGCAGCCACAGACATGCTGTAAGTACCCTGGCTGAGGTACAGTCACTACTAATTCCTCATTCTTTGGTTCCTTTTCATTTATTTCATGCTTTATGTCCATTATTGGTGTGAATAGGGTCTTAAATAGGTTTAAATAGGTGCTATGCATGTCCACTAGGGAGTTATTTAGGTGGCTTTCAAAGTTAGGCTGGGTTAGGGTCCTTAAGTACCAATCCAGCAGGCAGGTGCCTACTTTCCGGACGGGACCACTTTCCGGACATGCCTTTGGCTCTATTGCATCGGAAAGTGGAGGGATTACTTATATATGTATGTACAGTAAATGCACATTCCCATGCTTTATTTGGCTTAGTGTCAGGACTCCATATTATAATAATACAACTCATAGCATGATAGATAGATAGACAGATAGACAGATATATAGATAGATAGTGTAATAGATAGGAACATCAGCCAAGGTGTGGGAATAGGAAATGTGTCAGTGAGAGCTGACCAAAGGAAATGTGTCTGCATTTCTGTAAGGAATGCCAGGCGTGCACTATGTCACCAGAAATGCTACATACACACAGACACACGGGCTTCTCGAACATTCACATGTGTCTTGCACACGTGACAGTTAGGCCTCCTAGGGAAGGATGGAAGAATCAGTCAGAAAGGGGCTATCCATAGAACCGAAAGGTTGTACAGAGAGAGAGAGAGAGAGAGAGAAGGGGTCTAGCAAGGCAAGTCTGGGAGGTAATAGCAGGACTCTACTTTATACTTAACCCATGTGTGAGAGACTTTAGTTAATCTTTTCAAGACAAATAAAATTATACATAGTCCCATACTCACCTTTACCTCTCCTGTCAGTGCATGACAATGGGAACTAAGATTATCTACTTAACTACCTCTCGTCCAAGAGTATAAATTACACATATCTGATCTACAAGACACACTACAAGAAGCTACGAAGTTCTACAAGATTAGAAGAGTGTTCCAGCGTTATTACTGGTTAGCTAAAAGGTGTCGTTTTATTAACATTCGTACTGAAGATGTCAGCAAAAATTCATTTCATTAATCCTTTCACTATGGGAGGTTTTCCGTACAGGTGGTAGCAGGAATAAATGCGAGTGCATCAGCTAATCCATGTTCCCCACTCCTTGCCGTCATTGGTGCTGCCTGTGAGCCGATTCTGTGTATTGTCATGCGGCCGTGATGAACCAGCCCAACCCCGACACTGCATCACCGCACACCGGGCTGCTGCACGCTGTGTGTGGCCAGGGTGGTGCTGGTGGTGGCCCGGTGGGCACGGCATGGAGATGCAATATGGCTTGGGGATAAAGAAGTGAGAATGCCGTAAACCTGCTTTTACAGAATAGTTGGAGTAATAGTAGTAGTGGCAGTAGTTGTGGTGTCATAAAGACTTTGTAGTTACTTGTAGAGAAGTATATTTTAGACTTGTGGTCGAGCGGCTTTTATATCTTGTAGTAGTTTCCCCACCAGATGTCATGTAGTGACGGGAGAGGTAAAGAATAGTATGGGACTATTTTTATTTGTCTTGGAAATATTAAACAGGTCTCTCCCATGGGAAGAGTATAAGTCCCGGGTAGCTACCTCCCTGTCTCGCTGTCTCTCTCTCTTTCTGTTCTAAGGCTAATCTCCGTCTCGACCTCTCTCTAGGGTCGCTTGTCTCCTTCTAACTCTCTTTCCTAAAATTCTGGTGTAGCAGGGGTGTGTCACGTGTGTTCCTCGTGGATCTTTGTTCACGAGAGGACTGCTGACAGCTAACTGCATCATCTCCTTACTGGCCGCTGTCGTCAGCTTTCCTCAGTGTAAGCATGTTTAGCATTGCTCGATTCTCGCAGACACAACACCTCTCATCATCTGACTCCCTGCTTCTATCTGTCTCTTTATCTATCTATCTATATAATATGTAGTCTTTACCACACTGCTCGGTCGCGCGAAAATGGCGTACCATCGACATTTAATAGTTATAACATATTAATACATACTACATACATATTATAATGAACTTATAAGCTAATTAAGTGAAATACATAATATTGTAAAATAACATAATTGTATGAATATTGTATACATATATTATTCATAGTAAATAGTGATTATTCAGTAATATTACATTTTAAACAAGTTGTATACATATTTGAATAAATGCAATGGTTGTTGTATAACACTTTGTAAGACGTGCATGTACAACAGACGTACGCATATAATTGTGCAATGGTAATACTGCTAGGTTATACATTACATAGAGTTATCACTTTAGTAATGTCTAATATTTCACCTAACTTGTATGATGATACTGGTAATACAGAATTGTGCTATAGTTGTATGACTTATAATATTGTACTAACATTGTGGTAATACATAATTGTAGCATTTTATGAATTGTTACAAAATATTGTGGTAATGCATAATTGTGTTGGCCTTATAATTGTAGTTACATTTTGTTAATGCAACTATTACATAAGTGTCTTGGCCTTATAATTGTAGTTAAAGTTACATAAAAGTTACATCTTGTTAATGCAACTGTTTTGTCGTTACATAATTGTTACATATCGTTTGTAGGTACATAATTGTAGTTAAAGTTACATAAAAGTTACATCTTGTTAATGCAACTGTTACATAATTGGCAAAGTGTAACATAATGCAATCGTTTGTCGTTACATAATTGTTACATATCGTTTGTAGGTACATAATTGTAGTTAAAGTTACATAAAAGTTACATCTTGTTAATGCAACTGTTACATTAATTGGTACATATTGTTTGTAGTTACATAATTGTAACAAGTGTAACATAATGTAATCGTTTGTCGTTACATAATTGTTACATTTCGTTTGTAGTTACATTATTGTAATATGGAGTAACAAAATTGTAATAACTGCAGTCCTAACATATGCTGCGGTCAATGATAGTGATGATGTGTCATGCCACTTGTTTGTGGAGACACAATTTGCTTTTTTGTTTGTAGTTTATGTGGTATTTTGGCATATGTAGTAACACTTACACTTATTTTCATTTGTTTGTTATGTGATCTTACTCTATTTCTCTTTTTTCCTTCTCACTCTTCTATCTTTCTTTCCTTTCTTTTCTTTTTTTTTTTTTTTTTTTGTATGTATTGATTTTCTATAGTTTGTTTCTCTTTGCTTGTGTACGCTTTTTTCCATGTTGTTCATGGTTACATAATTACTGGCTAATTTCCTTGGGATACTTTTTCAAAGTTTAGTTTATATTGCACAGATACTATAAAATGATATTATATAGTCCCATATTTTGTTATTTTATATAAAAAATAAAATATATACACTATATACAGTATTAACTATATACACTGATTTGTTGTTCACTTGTACCTATCGTGAGTAATATGTGTGTCAGCACTGTGTGGAAATCATTGTCTTCACGATTGTGTTGAAGATGTTCATTCTTGCTAACGTCATTTGTGTTGGCCATTTTTTTTTTTCTTGTAAGTTAATTTATCTGTTTCCACTAGGTAGCTTTAATAAATAAATGTTTAATACAGTTTTTTTTTTTTTTTAATTGCTCACTGAGTAACTGTGATGGTATATTTCCTTTATCACTTTGTAGATATAATTAATGTATAGTTGTATGTATGAAACACGTATTTTACGTAGGTATAAATGGTAACACTCGTTGGTAGTAAATAAATGTTATAATAAATGAATGAATATATACAGTGTAGAATATTTATTGTTGGTGTAAGTATTTAATGATTGAATTATGAAGATAATTGAAGTAGGTATGTGTATTTAAGCTGTAACTATACAACACGTTTTATATGTTTGTGCAGAAGCTTATTGTCTATCACTGTGTATTGTATGAATGAAGTAACTATGTAACTCACTAATTTTTACCGTGGTGGGAAATGGTGTGAGTGGTGTTGCACGTGGTGATAGCGTTGTCCTTCGCGGGTTGATTGGCGTGTTGTCGTCTCAGCACATGGTGACGTCGGCTTCCCACACTGGTAGCTGTGGTGAGTGAATGAGTAGCGATGAGTAACTTGAGTGAAGACGGGTGAGTAAGACGAGTTGTAAATATGTAGCAGAGAGAGGAGGGTGAGGTCTGGTGGTTATGAGTTGTGAGTCGTCTCTCACTCTTCGTTTGTTTGTTTGTTTGTTTGTTTGTTTTCTTTCTTTCTTGATGTATTCTTAGTCCTTTTTTCTTGTGATTTACTCGTTGTGGGATGAAGACTGCCGCTACTTGTAGGTGCGTGTAGAAGATTATACAGACGACGTAGAGTTGTTAATTGTAGTTGATTGTAGATGGCTGTAGTTCGCTGATTCGTCGTAGACTTGTAGACTATTTGCACTGTAGGCTGTATTTTGTAGGATTCAATGTAGAACTGAAGCTAATCTTGTAGTCTCGGTTGCTTTTGTAGAAATTTGCTTTTAATTCGGAGACGATGTCCGCAGATTTGCTGGTTTGTCGTTAAGCTACTTGCAAGGCGTCGTGTGATCTCTTGACCTCTGCATCAGTGTAATGATCTGGGAGACGGAGGGGGCAGGATGGAGAGAATACTGTCAGGAGCTGATGTTGTTGGTTGTTTTCAATCTTGATATTTTGTAGGAATTTAATGTTGATTCGTAGACGAGGTTCGTATACGTTCGCTGCTACCAAATGTCATAAATGACATTTGGGTCATCCCTCTTCTTGACCTCCTGCCTGTCTCCTCTGAGGCCTGTCTCCTTCTCCTCCTCCGTCTCGACCTCTCTCTAGGGTCGCTTGTCTCCTTCTAACTCTCTTTCCTAAAATTCTGGTGTAGCAGGGGTGTGTCACGTGTGTTCCTCGTGGATCTTTGTTCACGAGAGGACTGCTGACAGCTAACTGCATCATCTCCTTACTGGCCGCTGTCGTCAGCTTTCCTCAGTGTAAGCATGTTTAGCATTGCTCGATTCTCGCAGACACAACACCTCTCATCATCTGACTCCCTGCTTCTATCTGTCTCTTTATCTATCTATCTATATAATATGTAGTCTTTACCACAGTGGTAGCAGTTAGTAGTAGTAGTAGTAGTAGTAGTAGTACTAGTAGTAGTAGTAGTAGAAGCAGCAGTAGCAGTAGTAGTAGCAGCAGCAGTTTTTGTTTTTGTTGTAATTTTTATTGTTGTTGTTATTGTCATTGTTGTTGTTTTTCTGCTTATGGCAATAATAATAATAATAATAATAATAATAACAATAATGATAATAATAATAATTATTATTATTATAATAATGATAATACTAATAATAATGATAATGATCATCATCGTC
Source organism: Coenobita brevimanus (assembly GCF_032717465.1). Taxonomy (NCBI): domain Eukaryota; kingdom Metazoa; phylum Arthropoda; class Malacostraca; order Decapoda; family Coenobitidae; genus Coenobita; species Coenobita brevimanus. The sequence continues at coordinate 41,697,285 of NC_137005.1, read as the reverse complement.
ATTAATAGGTATTATTGTTCTTCTTCTTCTTCTTCTTCTTCTCCTTATTATTATTATTATTATTATTATTATTATTATTATTATCATTATCATTATTATTCGAAGTCAGCTTCATTTGAAACGCGAACCCGCTAGACTGCAGGCTGAAGATATCATTCTTTTCCAACCTACTATCCCATTTTCGGTAGACTATATCATTATTATTATCATTATCATTATTATTATTATTTATTATTATTACTATTATTATTATTATTATTATTATTATTATTGGAGAGTCAGCTTCATTTGAAACGTGAACCCGCTAGACTGCAGGCTGAAGATATCTTTCTTTGCCAACCCACCATCCCATTTTCGGTAGACTGGGAGAGAGATGAGGGACATCTGTATAACTGGGCTGCAGTTCCCTCTCTACTTTATCTGCTTCCCAAACACTATAAAAGGCGACTAAAAGAGGTGTGGGAATGTAGCATTGCCACCATCCAACACTTGTCCTGCAAGCAGCCTCTTACCACCCAAGAAGGGTAGACATCAGGAAGCACTTAGTTGCGATACTCATCTCCTTGACTTATGCCACTGAGCCTGTGGTGGCTTATTCAACTACTTCCTCATGATGCAAGATTACTTCATCATCGGTAATACCATACTTGCTTTCCCAAGACGTAATCCTAAGTACTCGTCTTACCCACCAACCCACGGAGGGTGCCAGATACCCACACCAGGATTTGAATCCTGGTGCTACGGGCCTAAAGCTTCGCAGGTACAAACACTATTATAGCCAAGAGGACAGGCCATGTTTCTACAGGCACGGATTAAAGGAGGGGAGGAGGCATACCATCCCTTTTCTCTGTAGCCAAATGATAACTTATAATAAAAGAACAATATTACTTACCAACACCATGTGTACTAAACATCTCACTTAAATTTTAATAAAATGAGAGATTTGGTGATAACATTTGAGGAAATCGGTAATGAGGAAGCAGTTATTCGAGCTTGTGATAGTTACACTAGAAATCACGTCCTTATGTTTTTGGGTGTGCATAGAGCCCTCGTAATTCACAGCGAGCAGTGTAATTATGACCTAATCTAATCCATCGCAATCCAGTCTAACTTAACCTAACCAAACCAAACTTGACTGATCATAGCTCATTCCACCCAGTCCAACCCAGCTCAATGCAACCCAGCTCAGCCTAACAAAACATTCCAATCGTACCCATCCCAACCCAACGTAACCTATAACAACCCTACCTAATCAGACCCAGTCCAACTCAATCCAGCGGAATCCAACCCAACCTAACTTAACCTAATCTAGCATAACCTAACCCAAAGGACAGGTCGTGTGTGTGTGTGTGTGTGTGTGTGTGTGTGTGTGTGTGTGTGTGTGTGTGTGTGTGTGTGTGTGTGTGTGTGTGTGTGTGTGGTGAGGCTCGTAACTTGCAGCGGGCAGTGCAGTAATGACGGTGAAGCAGCAACCATCAGCTTCACTACCCTGTGGATTTGCTACGTGGACCAGGCCAAGTGTACTGTGGTGTTATGGAGGCACAGCACGAGAAGTGGGGCGAGTAGGGTGGGCCAAGGGAGGAGGGGGAGTGTGGAGAAAGAAGAGGGGAGGGGGGGAAATAGAAGCGAGAGGTGAGATGGAGGAAAATGGATGATGGATTTGAAAAGAAAGGGGAAAAAATGAAAAAAAAGTTGTATAGACTAGATATTGACGGGTGAGAGGGGTGTGTGGGAGAGAAGAGGGAAACTATAAGGGGGAGAAAAGAGGGGAGAAGGGTTAGGAGCTGCAAGACGGGAGGGGAAAAGATGAGAGAAGAGAGAAATGAGTGGGTGAGAATATGGAGAGGACTTGGATTACGCGGAAAGCAGAGTGAGAAAGTGAGTGGGTAAGTCAGAAAAGGGAAAGAAAAGTGGAGCAGAAAGGTTGACAGAATAAGGAGGGATAAAGAGGGTAGACAGTGGCAAAGGTAGCGAGGTGAAAAGGAGAAGGAAAGAGAGGGGGAAAAAAAGAGGACGAATTTAATAAAAAGAGGGAGGAAGAAAGGGGTAAGAAATGAAAGCAAGGAAAGTTTTTAGGAGCAGAGAGAGAGAGAAGTGAGGAGAGTGAAAGCAGACAGGAATGGGAAAGAGGGTGGGACGGTCGAGGGAGGGGGGGGGTAATGGTAAATTGGAATGGGTAGGAGTAATGGTGGGAGTTGTGGGAGAGATGGGTGACAGATGAGAGAGAGAGGATAGGGAAAAAGATAAAGAAGGGTGATGACTGGGCGTGATGTAGGGGAGGATGGAGCAAATAAGGAAGGCTTTGGTAAAAGGGCGAGAAAATAATAGGAAAAGGTGAGGGTGATGAGTGGGAGATAGGAAGGGGAGTTGGAAGAAAGCGGAGGAAGGGTAGGGAGAATGGGTGAGGGAGAAGAGAGGAGTAGGATGGTAGAAGTATGGACGAAAGAGAAACAAGGAAGGTGAAGGGTGTAGAGGAAGGAGGACGGGACAGAGCGGGTAGAATATTAAGTACGAGAAGATAGCTAAGCACAAGTATGAGCTCCATGAATACCTGAGGATGGGAGTGTAGGAGGGATGGCAACAGTGGGGGAGAGTTTTACCAGAAATATAATCATATCAATGGAATAGCAATGCCGTTTTCATTGGTAATGTATATAATATGTATTGCAGACGATAAAGCTCTCCAAATATTTCTCCTCTCTCAGTTTTCTTTTTAGGTTAATTTTGTTCAGTTGAGAGACGCTTCATAGGTTTCTCTACCCGTAAATGAGTCTCTTTGATATCATTCGTCAGGGATGAAATTGATGGACATGCCTTATAGTCGATCTTTTGTCCCTGATTGTACATTGGAGGGGAGGATGGGACGCTTTTACGAATCAGGTAACATAGATATGTAAATATAGGAAAAAACTCATCATATTTATATAATGTTCATTGTTTTTATTCTACACCCAGTGCAAAGTGCGTTGAAGCGTTTATTAACACTTCAAAATGTACTTTATTACTCTAGATTTATGACAAATAACTCAGAGTCAAATGGCCACCCCATACGGGATTATGGCGTCTGGCAATAGATAGATAGATAGATAGATTTGTTATGATGATGATGATTATCGTTGTTGTTATTGTAGTTGTTGCTATTGTAGTTGTTGCTATTGTAGTTGTAGTTGTTGTTGTTATCGCCATCTTGACCTTTAATTCCACGTGAGGCTGATAAATTATTTTTGCAATTGGATTTATTCTTCTTTTCATTGATATAACTCTTACTACTTCTCATACTATTCCAACAGCAAAAAATGATAAACAGAACATGAGTTGCCCTAAGACTATATTAGGGGTAAAGTGCGGTGGTGTAGGTGAGTGCGTTTACCACACCCTTGGCCTAGGTGGTTTTATGATCCCGTGCTTCGTGCAGGATAGGCACGGTTGTGTGCAGGAGTGACGAAGTGCTGTATTCAATGTGCCTTTGGCTATTTCACAACGCCTCTTCCCTATCGATTTAACTTACACATGGATTGCATAAATAACCGTTAACACTAAATTTTCGTTTCATATACGAGTACAGAAATAATTTGGTAAGGAAGAAATGCTGGAAAGCATATGAAGCTGTGGAGAAAACGGCCCCCAGTCTTTGACAACGAGCGGAGTCGCCTCATCTGCGTGGGAGGAGGGAAAGGACACGTGCAAGGATGATCCAGCCTTCTCCATCGCACCAGACTTTCAACTTCCCTATCTCTGACAAACGATGTGCGTCCAGGATGGCAAGCTTCAATCATCCAAGAACTCATCCACGAAAATATGAGAGGACACGCCAGCCGAACATGATGAACGATTAGATGCATGAAAGCCAACTGTGTGTGCGATAAAAATTCTGGACTGAGAAGATTCCAGTCAGCGATGAAAGTTGGATTAACATTTAACGTAATCTATGTATCAGTTTCATAGGTGGCAAGTCAACTGAAGTTGAAAGAAGCTTAGTATTTATTATAGCACATAGATGATTGTCTTTGATACGCTGAATCGGGAAGGAAGGACAAGTACTAAATGTGCAGACGACCGATTGGAATAGTAAGCAAACTTTTTTTCCCTAACAAAACACACACACACACACACACACACACACACACACACATAAAAAAAAAAAAAGGGCAAGGGAGGGACAGGATGTAAATGGGTTAGGAGACAGGAAAAGGTAACAGCAAGCTGATATGCATGAATCAGGGCCATAAGGGATGTCTGAGCGTGAGGAAGACCGGGACCAATACTTATACATGAGTAAGCTGAAGTTAGTAAAAAAAAAAAAAAAAATCTTGTATATGCAGTAGCTTACGTTTGTGTACACTCACACAGCAATCAAAACAGGGTGTATACGGAAAGCGAAAAGAAAAATGCGAAAAGCAAAACTATCTGTAATAACAGGTAGGCAGGTAGGTAGTGTGTGTGTGTGTGTCTGTGTGTGTGTGTGTGAGAGAGAGAGAGAGAGAATAGGTAAGGGCTACTGAAAAGGTGAATGAAAAAGAATGAAAGTGGGAAGAAAGAGGAAGGAATGGGAATGATTGAAAGGAGATGGCAGAAATGAAAGATAGTGAGAGAGTGGGATAAGGTAAGAAAAAAAAATTGAGATGAAATTAAGGAAGAAGTGAGGTGTGAGAGAGGAGGGAAGGGTAAGGAAAGAATGTTGGATGAAAGGAAGGGAAGAGGAAAATGAAGAGAAAGAGGAGGAGGAGTGGTGGGGTGGTGAGTGGGTTGAGAGAAAAAAGATCAGGATGAAATGAAGGGAAAGAAAGAAAAAAAAAAAAGATGGGAGAGAATTGGAGGGGAGGGGGTAAGAGAAGAGAGAAGGGGTTTAGCAAGAGAGGGTAGGGGGAGGTAGTAAGGAGTGGGTGGGTCAAAGCGTGAGAGAGCAACACGGGCTCAGCTGGAAGGAACCATGCATGGGAGTCAGACGGGGTACAGGAACCAAGACACCCAACCAGCTGTGCTATGGCCGGACAAAATAAAACAACATGTAAGGGTGGTGGTGGTAGTGCTGTGTGGAACAGGAACACGACATCTTAATATATGATTTCAATGTACCTCTCCGTGTATACGTGCATATGTATGTACAGAAAATTGTATACAACTATTATTCATGATAATATTTATAATATCAGCACTCACTAGAAAAAAAATTACAACAGATTAGTGGGCGGCTCTCCAGTTTTACATTTCTAATTAATATTTCCATATTGTGTGATAATGGATTTTGTGGTGGTGATGAGGACGCCTTCGTGTTGTGCATTGACATAACGATGTGACTCAAGGCCAGGCATGCAAATGTCCCTCATCTGCTTCCCTGTCCCCCAGAAGGAGGAGGAGGAGGATGGACTACAGGAGATGGGTAGCTTAAGCTGGCAGTTCACTGGGTTCACATTTAAGATCAGTCTAGGGCCACAGCTTAAAAAAAAAAAATAAAAAAAATAACGATCAATCGATCTTTTATTAAAGTCCATTTGTGGACTGACGTATAAAATCTATAGACAAAAGCATATCTGACATCATACGTTACAACACATCATAGCACATCAACCTTCAGAACGCAGGGATTCTGACTTCAGGTGTCACATCATTATTAACAGCACCGAACAGCACAGCACAGCGTAACACAACACAGGTGAGGAGGAAGAACAGAGTATATGCCTCAACTATTAAGGAAGATCTACCTGCACAACACTGAACAACACAGAAGAGATGGAGGAGGATAGTGTAATGGGGTGTATAAAAGCCCGCGTTGCCTAGAGGCAGAGCGGGGATTCTCTCTTTGGCTCAGTGGTAGCGTGTGCGCCTTTGATGCGTGGGGGCCTGAGTTCAAATCTCGGCCGGACCAGTGATTAATTTGTTAAGTTTCAGTTTGGTCTCTTATATTGGTTGGCAGCGGTGTGGGATGTGGGGCTGGGCTTAGAGGGCCATGATGCTGAAAGTATATTAAACTTGACATCCCGGGGGTGAGCTGTCTGTGTGGTTTGTGGGCTCTCCCTAATGGTAGCCTCCAGTGCGCTACGCTACCACGTGTGTAGAAACTGATCAAATTAATCACCAGGGGAGGAAAAGAGTGATGTAATGGGGTGTATAAAAGCCTGTGTTGGTCAGAGGCAGACCGGGGCTCCTCTCTTTGGCTCAGTGAGCGCATAAGGGGCGCGAGGGCCTGAGTTCAAATCCCGGCCAGACCAGTGATTAATTTGTTAAGTTTCAGTTTGGTCTCTTACAATAGAAGGAATGAACAGTGTGATGTAAGTGTTATCACGCCCAGTATTTTGGAAAATATAACAGTACAACACATAACAGCACAGAACCGATCAGCACAGCACAGCATAGTACGGCAAGCTACTGCACGGTTGCAGAGAGAAGAACAAAGTTGGAGCAAGAGGTATCGCCTCACATATATACACATCACTGGCGTAACATAAAGAGAAAAATTGAACACCACATCACAGAACAGCAGAGTTCACCAAAAACAAATTTTTACAGCACAAAATAACTCACCTGACACAGCTTCACATCACATCAACCTTCATAACACAGTAGTCCTGATTTAAGTTTCATATTTTCAGAGTACAGTACAACACAGCAGAGCACAGGTGGGAAGGAAGAAAAGAATAACACAGGAGTTATGTCCCTAATTGCTTACAGGTGTCTGAGGCAACAAACAGAGGAAGAATTAACACCACAGCACAACACACTACAATACAAAACAACATAACACAAAGGAATATAACACAGGTGAAGATGGAAGAAGAGAGTGATGCATATGGTCCCAGCAACTTACGCTTGACTGAGACAGCTTCAAATGGAAAATTTAATACCACAGCACAGCACAACACATTATAACACAGCACGCATGTGGAGTGAAGAACAGAGTGAGCCAAGAATTAGATCCTCAACTTCTACCACGTGACTGGGATAACATAAAGAGGAAAATGTGACATCGCACAGCAAAGCACAAAATAACACAGCATAACAAAGAACACATGGGGTGTGAAGAACAGAGTTACCCAAGGGTTATGCCCTCAACTATTTCCACGTAACTGACGTAACATATAGAGGAAGATATAACACCGCAGATCACTATACAGCACATCTGTCTGAGGCGACTTATAACAAACCCTTCTCTGTATCCACATACTTTCTATATACCCATTTCAAAGTCAAAGGTGGTTGTTGTTGTATGTATGCTACAGCATATCTTTCTCTCGTATTCCTGCACATGAATCTTCTGGATTCTTTATTCTCTGGCTTCGACTTTCCAGTCATTCTCTGTGCTGTTTATTTAGCCCCTAATTCTGTGACCATGAAAATTCTTTGACTATCTTACTTCTAAGGTAGAACACATCCTATCAATTTCTCCTTTCTCAGAAATCTCCATTCTAGGTGATTTCATTGTTCACTACCACCTTTGTTTTTCTATCCACCTGGTGAACAAGCCTACCTCTTTTCTCACCTTAATGACCTAGAGCAGCTTCTACAGCACGCTACTCGTATCCATGACCGCCTTGGAGAGAGTTCCAATATACCTGACTTCTTCCTTACAAATAATCCTTCTGCTTGGGCTGTTAATCTTTTCTCTCCGTTGGACTCCTCAAGTCACAACCTTATCTTAACCTGTCATATTGCTTCGTTAAGGCCTGTAGACCCTCGCAAGAAGTGGCCGCTGGGGCACTTTGGAGCTGGTGGTTGGGAGGCCCTCAGGCAGTACTTCTTTGATTTTCCCTGGAGTGATTATTGCTCCAATGGCTGAGACCATCAAAGTATGCCTTGCGCATTACGGAGGTTATTCTCTTGGGCATGGAAGCATATTTTCCTTATTCATATCCCGTTACCAGTGCTAAAAAAAAAAACTTCATTTAATCACACTTAATCTAATGCTGTCCACAACAAGGAGGCCTACAAAACGTACCGGAGTCAACCCACCCCTGAATCTGATATGTTAATGCTTCTGCCAGGAATAGTGATAAGTCTGTTCTTCGCCCTGATAAAAATAACTTCATTCCTACTAAATGCTCTGAACTCTCCAACATAAATTCTTCCTGCTCCTTCTGGGACTTTGCCACAAACTTTCTTACAGCTTTACCTCTTCATCCTTCCCTCTTCTTTTCCACTGATGGCTTTGTAGCTATATATTCTACTGATAAAACAAAACTTTTTGCTCAGTATTTCTCCTCGAATTCCACCTTAGACGATTCTGGTGCTGTTCCTCCGTCACTTACCTCCTCTGACTTCCTCATGACTGACATTAAAATTTCTTCAATTGATGAATTTTTTGCCATCATTGGCCTCAGTACTAACGAGGCATATGGATCTGTTGAGGTCCCTCCTGATGTCTTCAAGAACTGTGCTTCTGTGCTTACACCCTGCCTAGGCAAACTCTTTCGCCCTTGTCTGTCAACTTGTACCTTTCCTTCCTGTTGGAAGTTTGCTCTCATTCAGCCTGTCCCAGAGAAGGGCGACCATTCACAGTCCTCTAATTATCATCCAATTGCTTTCACATCCTGTATTTCTAAAGTTTTCGAGTCTATTCTTAACAAACAAAAATTAAAGCACCTTTCCTATCACAATCTTCTTTCTGATCACCAGTATGGGATCTGCCAGGGACATTCTACTGGCGGTTTTCTCACCTACCTTTCAGACTCCTGGTCATCCTCCTTTCGGGACTTTGGCGAAAGATTTGCCGTTGCACTTGTCATCTCAAAGACTTTCGATCGAGTCAACTATAAATCTTTAATTTCCAAACTGTCGTCTTATGTTTCTCTCCTATCTGTGCCTTTATCGCTAGCTTCCTTTCTGCCCTTTCTATAGCTCCTGTTGTAGATGCCCACAGTTCTTCTCTTAGATCTATCAACAGTGGTGTTCCTCAGGGCTCTGTCCTATCACCAACTCTCTTACTTCGCATCATCAGTGACCTTCTAATCTGTACATTTAACCCTGTCCACTCATGGGCTGATGGCTTCATCCTTCATCTTTCCACTCGCTTCCCCCAGTGTCCATCTCAGCTGTTGCTTCAACAAACAAGAGATGAGGCTATGGCACACCTAATGTCTGACTTGGCTCATATCTGTAATTGGGGTAAGAGTAATCTTGTTTTTAAGCTGCGCCGTCCCGGCGACGTGAATTAACGTCCGCACATGATGTGCACTCATCTCCCGGTGACGTGAATTAACGCGGCAACATTGCAAGGTCCCTAATTTGCACAATTTTCAATTTTCACGAGTGATTTTGCGAGTGATTTTTGGCACGTATACACGGGACAGCTTCCTCTATTCCTCTACAAGATGCCAAGCAGGAACAATGCCTTACACCGCATAACCTCTCCCCCCCCCTGCACGCCATTGTCTCGGCAATTCACCTGTTACCAGTGACCTGGCCAATAAAGACATTCAGGGCCAGAGTGATTCCCCAATCGATGACAATGTGGAGGACAAAGTTTACATAGCATTAGAGGAAGAAACAGTCAGAAATGATGATCAGGTAATGTGGGGAAAAAAAGGTCATGAATGGTGATGAGTTAGTGAGTGAAACAATGCTTATAATGCCTATATTACTGTTTGAAAACCAATATACTCTTGTACTACATATAAATTCGTACCAAGTAAATAAATAAATACTGTTTATGAGTGGATAAAATAGTTACCCTCCCATAGAACTCGTTTTCTTTGGTGCCAGCCTGTTAGAAAACCCAGTCAGGTAAGGAAGTACTCGTACCTAAATCGAGTATTCTAAACCTCAGGTGAGCGATTTCTCTATGAATTTTCGATGTTTCTCACCAAAAGCGGATGTTTGAGCCAAAAAAAAAAAAGGTCCAAAAATGTCAGGACTGGGGCGTACCACTGCCCAGAAAACGTCGGGATGGGGCGGGTTAATGTATCCAAGACTCAGTTCATACATCTTTCACCTGATAAAATCTTCCGCATGAGTATCCTCTAATTTTAAACAATATCTAACTCAATCCTGCATCATCTTAAAACATGCTTGTGATTTCATTATCTTGGGATTTATCTTCGAAAGATTATATTACCTCGCTTGTAAAACCTGCTTCCCAGAGACTAGGTGTGCTAAGCTAGCTCCGTGCCTTCTTTACCCTTGCAGAGTGGTTTACTATATACAAGGGTTTCATTCTTCCCCATGTGGAGTACAGCCCTCATGTGTGGGGAGGCTCCCCATGCAGTTCTCTTCTCAACAAGGTGGAGTCAAAGACTTTGCATCTTATTAACTCTCCTCCTCCTACTGGCTTCCTTCAACTTCTGCCTCTTTGCTGCACAGTTGTATCTTTATCTGTTTTCTATCGCAACTTCAATGGTCATTGTTCCTCTGAACTGTCTGCTTGCATCCCTCCACCAATATGGCGGGTCCGTAGCACCAGTCTAGCAACAGACTCCCATCCCTTCTCTTTCCATCTCTCCACCTCAAGAATTAACTGTTATTCCCAGTCCTTCAAATACGCGACACGTCAGCTCTGGGACTTTCTCCTCTGTCTGTATTTCCTACTGCCTATAATCTCCAGTTTTTCAAACGCAGTCTATCCAGACATCTCGAAATGATAGTTCTTGAATCATTATTATTTTTTTTTTTTTCCTGGAGAGAACAGTTTGTGAGCTGTTGGCCTTTGGTCCCTTGCTCCTTGTTTAAGAAAAATAGCAGCACACATGAGAAGGAAAGAGATACACCCTCAGCTATATCCTATTATTGAGGTAACATAAAGAGGCAAATGTAATATCGCACAGCACAACATAGCATTACATAGTACGGAACAGCACAAATGAGGAAAGAACTGAGTGAGGAAGAGTTATGTTCCCAACTATTTCCAAGTGACTGAGACAACATAAAGAGGAAGATGTAACACCACACAACACAGCATAGCACTGCACACGTGAAGAGTGAAGAACAGAGTGAGCCAAAAGATATGGTTCCGATTTCTTATATGTGACTCAGGCAACATTAAGAGGAAGATTTAACATGTGGCGTTGCACTTAACATGTGGCGTTGCATTAAGTATTATGGCCGCCATATTTTCGCCCGCTTTTACAAGGCGGAGAGATAATGTTTTTGTGCACCTATGTGCGTGCGTGTGTGTGTGTGTGTGTGTGTGTGTGTGTGTGTGTGTGTGTGTGTGTGTGTGTGTGTGTGTGTGTGTGTGTGTGTGTTTTCCCATTATATCTTAGGAACTGCTTAGGTTATCAACATGCAACCTTCAGGGTATCAAGATATGGCCAAAATCTTGGCCGAGTTCGAAATTGGCACTCGGGGTCAAGGTCAAGGTCACCAAAATGGCTGCCAAAGGTCAACTAGTTTTTATCGTCCGCCTTTAGCACAATTATACTATTATATATCTTATGAACTGCTTGAGCTATCAACATGAAACCAACAGGGTATCAAGATATGGCCAAACTCTTGGACTTGGCCGACGGCATATTCTGGCGGGCGATTTGCATTCGGCTCTCGAATGCTTTTCATTCATTACATTAATGTGCCCGACGCTGAACCTGCGGTGTCAGCGTGAATATTAAGAAAAATTTATATATTATATATTTCTACAGTTTTGTTTGCTTTTCGTACTATTAGGTTTTTATGAGTACATCTATCTATTTACCCATCCACCTGGCTATTCCACATGAAGCCATGCAACATAATGACAGCACTTTTTTTTTTTTACCGAGTTTATTATTTTTATTTCGTTGTTTGCTGTTCCCAGTATTGATTGTGCATCTGTCTGTCTGTCTGACTATGCAACTGTCTTTTGACCAATGTCGTTAGCTTGCTGAGGATATGTTCCCAGAGCCAAAATTGCCTTGTGTGTGTGTGTGTGTGTGTGTGTGTGTGTGTGTGTGTGTGTGTGTGTGTGTGTGTGTGTGTGTGTGTGTGTGTGTGCGTGCGTGCGTGTTTACCGTTTTGTGTGGTGTCTCAGTTAGCCTGTTTATCGATCTGCCTGTATGTCCTCAGAATCAAGGTTACTATGCTTATCTTATAGGTGATTATCTTTATGCTTTTATTTACTTTATTACCACTGTCTATCTGCGCATATATTAAATTATCGAAGCCTTTAATATGGAAGGGACGAAGACGCCAATATTCAAGAAGTGAGTTATGGTCAGTGTTGTATAAGCGAGGCCTTCCTCTGGCAACTGGTAAATGTGGTCAAGGCAAACGCAACAATGCAATAAATTAAACTGATAAAAAATATAAAACTACGCTACATTAAATATAAGCAAATTAAATTAGTTTGTTATATAAATGCGTTCAAAATATGAGCATATATTTTTTCTGAGGTATCTAGTACTTATACATACATGAAAATAATATCTATGTGTTATTATATACTCATAGGTGATCCTGCAGGCGGTTTGCAAAATAATATAACTCAGTAAAACTTCCCAGGATGTTTTTCATTTTATTTAGTGTGTGGAGAACTACGACAGAAACATTTTCATACCCCATTTGTTGTAACTGAACCATTGTTGGTAAAGTTACAACACAAAATCTGAAACACCTAATACCCATTTTTTCTCAATTTTTTGCCCGTTTAATACTAAACGCCTAATCTGTATGTCTACCTATAAAGCTCACGGCTCTCGTTAAATTTGTGCTGCTTAATGATTCACTTTTTCTTTGCATGTCGCACTACAGTTATTGTCTGTCTACGTATGCATGTATGTATGCAGCTACCTGTCTGTTTATTCATCATGTTGACTAGTCCCGTTGAAGGCTTAAAGCAGTCACGATTAATTTTTAAAGTTTATTTTTATCTTTTACCGCTTCGTTATTTTTGTATAACCATCTATCCTGTCTGTCTATCAGTTTTATCGGTAGTCCTGCACTCTGGAAGGCTTTTTACTTTCACAGTTACTTTTTGTGTGTACAGAACATATTCATATTCACAGCTTTGCTCTCTCTCTCTCTCTCTCTCTCTCTCTCTCTCTCTCTCTCTCTCTCTCTCTCTCTCTCTCTCTCTCTCTCTCTCTCTCTCTCTCTCTCCCCTTCAGTTTAGCATCATTTCTAATCTTCTCTAAATCCGCTTTTCTTTTCATCCTCCTTTCCCCTTCCCTCCTTCCTACCTACCCTCCGTCCCTCCCTCCTTCCCATCTTCCTCCTTCGTTCCTCCCATCATCACCCCTCTCCTTGCCCCTTCCTTCCTCTCTCCTTGCTCCCTCTCTCCTTTCCCCTTCCATCCTGTCTTCTTGTTTCCCCCCTCCCTCCCTCCTTTTCTCCTTCCCTTCTCTTCCTCTCTTGCCAAGTTTATTCATCCTTCCTCCCATCTTACCACAATTTCCTCTCCTCTCAGTCTTTTTTACCTTCATGTTTACCCCTCCTGTTCTTCTCCTTCATTATTCACCTCCCTTTCCCCTCCCTCCTTTATGCTTTTTATTATCTTTCATCTCTCCTTTTTCTTACCTTATCTTGCAGCTTAATTACTTCATTAAACCTTTTGTACTTTCCACATTCATTGCTTCCATTTTGTCAATTGTTTTCCTGCCTTAATCTTCCATTTTTCTTCTCTTTTTCTCCTCCTTTCATATCTTCTTCATCCTTCCATCTCTGCTCACCTCATCTTGTACCCTATCCTCTTCATCCAAGCCTCCTTCTACAGTTTTGTTTGTCATCAGTTTTGCACTGTCCCAGCCCCCCCTTCTCTCTTCCTCCTCCCCCCCCCTCTCTCTCTCTCTCCCAACCTCCCATTGCCCTTCATTATTCATCGTCCTCGTCTTCTCCCTCACCACCACTCTCCCTTTCTCTCTGTTCTTAAAATACCTTCCCCTCATAATCTCCTCCGACACTGCATGTATTCAGTGCTCCCTTCCTCTCCTTTCCTCATCCCTTTCTTCTCCAGTTCATCTGGCAGGCTAGTCGAGGCGAAGGGGTGGACAAGGAGAGCGAGGGAAAGAGGAAGAAATTTTTACAAATTTAGTTGTGAGATATGAGAGGGACGGACGGTATGAAAGCCGGACTGTGGGTGGCAATGTAAATTCCCCAATAACTCTTCCTTGGTCATGAATATTTTGCACTGTGGCTGAATCTTTACCTCGTTTGTTTGTTTGTTTCTCTCTTCGTTTGTTAGCAACATTACGAAAAAACGGCAGAATGAAATTACACAAAATTTTCAGGATATGTGGCCACTGGTCCCGAAAGAAAGTGAATAAATTTTGGGGAGGTAACTGAGTGACCTTGAAAAGTCAAAATCAAGATCACTGATTTTAAGAAGGCTATAATTTGAAAACAGTTGAAGATAGAGATATTTACTATTCTGAACATATAGGACTCGTAATATGGGCTTTCATTTGGCACCATGACCTTTGACCGCGAATGACCTTGAAAGGACAAACTCAAAGTCATGGATATTCAGGGGGCTATAACACGAAACTCGCTGAATATAGAGATATTTACTATTACCGGCATATAGGAAGCCTCATATGAGCTTTCATTTGGCAGCATGACCTTTGACCTTAAGTGACCTTGAAAGGTCAAACGCAAGATCACGGATTTTCGGAGGATAACTTGAAAACATTTGCGCCATTACCTTAGACTGTAATTGCGCACTGACACTACATGGCCGAAACGAGCCAGTATTTAACATCAATAAGATAACTGCAGTTGGGCGAGGGTTGTTGTGCCTGGCACCACTTGTTTCTTCTATGTTGTTGGTGCAAATTGCAGTTTTATTATATATATAAATATATATATTTATATATATAGACAGATAGATAGATAGATAGACAGACAGATGAATAGATTCACACACACACACACACACACACACACACACACACACACACACACACACACACACACACACACACACAAGCAGGGGTACCCGGCATTGCCTAAAAGGCAAATGCTGTAATCCTATGTGTTCTAGTTCAATCGTTCTTTCTACTCCAGAAAGACCATGTACACCTCTGATACCGACAAACAAACAAACCACCGCGGAGTAAAACATAACCTCCTTGGCCGAGGTAACGGTACACTAGGATGACATCTCAGTGTTAGAATTGAAGACTGGAGGGCGTAATGACTGAAGGTTAAGTCCTGGCCCAGCATCATACAGTTGTATCACTTTACCTCAACAAGCATATGAGATAAAAGATGATGTGTTGTGGGAGGGCAGGTCGTTACTAAATCGGGGGAGGAATACTTGGAGATCCTTTTGGTGGTAAGGTGGTTAGAGTGTCCCAGGCGGAGTGACCGTCTTGGCGTGCACATAGACCCGATCCCAAAGAGGTGACTGGAGGTTTATCATTTATGGAACACTATCAAGGCTACCATAACCTTGCCTAAACCTGGAAGACGATTGGCAATATTTTTTCTTTACCTTTTGTCGAGTTTACAACTTTGATGCAGCTACAAGCAACAGGTATGATAAATGTTGTTTTAGTTGTAGGTTTAGAGGTCTGTATAATTCTGGTAACTTTAGTCGTGTGCTCCCGGAGACCATTCGTTAAGAAAATATTGAACACTTTCCTGGTTTGTGATAATGAGGTGCATTAGGAGAGTACTTGTGCTGCTGTATCAGGGGCGGTATTTTACATTGTCAATTCGATGGAGTATTTCTGATTTTATTTTTGCTGTAACCTGGCGATTTTATTCAATTTTCGAGGGACTTTCCGAACTGTTGGGGTTATCCTTAACCCTAATTGCCCCCTTCACTGATAAAGTTTTTTTTTTTCCTAAGCAGCATAAAATCTTCCCAAAATAGCAAATGCTTAAAATGCGTCATCACATTCATGGACTGTGTGTACGTTAACTACAGTATTGTGTTGGTTTTGATGAGCAAATTATTGGTTACTTATCATCATCCAGTCCTTTATTGCCCAGTCAGTAGCGTAAAGACCCGGGGCTGGGCTACTCAACCCAGAAAATTAAGGCAAGAGTGACCAGCGGCACACCCCTGAACAATGTTAGGTGAGCAGTATGTCTGTATCTCCCTCGGATTGAAACCCTTATAGGCCACATCCAGCTGGAGAGCCTTAACTCACTAGATCACCCTTGTACTGAAGAGATTAAAGTAAGAACAAAAAGGCAGTGTAGTAGAATGAACATGAAGACAAAGGGAAGAGAAACAGCGAAGAACGAATGGAAGAAGAGGAGTAGTGGCAAACAATGGCACGAAGATTAACCCTTTCAACCCGAGTTATTAGATGATTTTATTCAGCTTGCAGGAGCACCGTCGAAGAAAAATGGCTAATGGGAACGGGGCTGGTGGCCGAGTGGTTAGATAGGTCGTCTGTTGTCTGAAGTGACGAGAGGTCGATCCCAGGCCAGGGCAGAGAACATTTTGATCATTTGAAGTTCGTTAAAAGAGACGTAATTGATCTTCTACAAGACCCATCGACATATAAAAAACATACCAATGCACCCGTCCGGAATGAAGACACAGACCTGACGTGTCCAGTATGTACGATGAGTATTAGTGTGAAACTGGTAACAGGTGAAGCTGTTTGACGCGTAGGAGATCTGCTGGGACTGAGGGAACGGGCTGTTAAACCTATACTCAGAGTTACACATAAGAAAAAAATAAAAGAAATTTATTTTCCCTCATTCTTCCCCGCCTCTCTTTCCCCTTTCATTGTACCTCGAGATATATAAACGCATTATGTTCCTTTCCTTTTTAGACCCGAAGAGGGTTCAAGATGGGTAGAAACTGATTTTGTCTCCAGTAATTAATGATTTTTTTTTTTTCAACTGTGGGTGTGAATCTTTCGTTTCTAAAAAATCAACCGACGTGGAGGGTAAATACAAACAATTTGAGACATGCAGGAGGAAACGGATGAGGAAAAGGAGGAGGAGGAGTGTGATTGTAGTGCTGGAGTGGCTTTGGTTGTGTGTGCAGTCTGTGAACCAAGTGTAATCGGCCCGTGCAAGCCGACTGGGTGCAAGCATACTTTACAGTATGCGACACTGGTTCAACCACAGCACCCCTTGTGTCCGCCAATGCAGTACGTGGTCTGAAGAACGCTCCCAAAGTTTATTACCCTGGCGGGGCGCGAACCCTCTTTCTTCTGTGTACGAAAACGCACCCTTTATTATATATATATATATATATATATATATATATATATATATATATATATATATATATATATATATATATATATATATATATATATATATATATATATATGTAAACGCTAACAATACTTTGTACTGTAACCTTCCTTCATTCTTTCCCTCTTTTTGCATAACAAGGTTTTCGGTACAGCAATATAATTTGGTGTTTTCTCATATTCCATGCCATAGTTTTCAATTTAAGTGTGCTTTGCTCCGTCACAAAAGAATGACACACTTTCACTGGCGACGTTATTGATAAAGTTGTCATGTGTTAAAGACGTGAGCTAACTGCCTTTCATGGTTAATAAGTTTGCTTTATCGTTTTTTTTTTCTGCTTGTTTTCTTCTCGCTGTGATGTAATAATGCAGACACTAACTTCGATCCACCTCCTTACCATGAATAAGAAATACTGAACAATAACTTGATAAAATCCCAATTGCACGATGTTCAAAGTCCACCAAACATATATGAATATTATTATTGTTTCACATATAACTGGATCGATATAACTGTCCGCAACAGTGCTCACCACCGGGAACCAACTACTCCTCAATGACGCTCATTCCATTCTGTTATATCAGTCGTACATCATATACTCTGACCGATATTCCCACCACAGACGAAGTGAGGTAGGACTTGATAGTCTACAATAAAAACTAGAAGGTAGTCTTCTCTAAGTACAGTATATGTAAAGTCTAATTAATCTCAGAAAAACCATTTCAATAAGTTGTTGTACATTCCCACTACTATTTCAGTTTAATAACGTATTTATTATCATATTCCTGGTATTCTCAAATGATTTTTTACACCTAAAGAAATGGCTTTCGTAATGAAGGGGTTAATGAATTATATATCAAACCTCTCCAATTCCGAAAGTCTCTCCTATGCTGAACAAAACCGTTCATTGATAGGGAGAATATAATACGAAAGTACGCCCTAGGAATGAAATGGGATAAGGTAATAAGTAGAAGGCGACTTGAGTCAGATATAAACAAAGGGATAATGCTATAAAAAGAGCAGGGCGAGGTGGGCATATGGTAGTCGTTAAGGCCAATTATCCCAGTGTTGTTTCAGGTGTGGTGTGGGAGCGACGGAGAGAGAGAGAGAGTCTAAGTTACTCAGATACAAAAAAAAAAAAGAAAAAAAAATTACCCGGACTTTAGTCTTACCGAGCACGACCATACAGAGTTTTCATCCCTACTCAGAAACGACTCATTTTCATGACACATCACCCTCTATCACTTGCTTATTCCTCCTTCTCACACCTTACCTCTCTCTCTCTCTCTCTCTCTCTCTCTCTCTCTCTCTCTCTCTCTCTCTCTCTCTCTCTCTCTCTCTCTCTCTTTCATACATTATCCTAGCCAATCTTAAACTCTTCTTTCGCTCCACGTGACCACACCATTGCAGTATTTATTTGTCAGACATAACCTCTACACCCAGTTCTTCACGAATTCTTCACACACACCCTCTGTCTGTCTGTCTGTCTGTCTCTCTCTCTCTCTCTCTCTCTCTCTCTCTCTGAACCACTTCACGACAATGACATATTTTCATTTTATTCTCTTCTTAGTTCCTCCCGAAAATTTTGAGGTTCTTCAGTTTAGAAAAAAAAGAAATTGCTTGGAAGAGGCCAGTGAGCACCATACCAAACCCCTCCAGTTCGAGAAATATACTCCTAGATGAATAAAATCGTCCTTCAATAGAAGCAATATTACAAAATTATGCGTCATCATAGCCAGTCGGCAGAAAGGTACTCATAAATATTGCAAAATTCTATAATAAAGTAAAGGTCACTGTCTTAACCCCGGTGAGACAGAGAACCGCTTAAACAAGTTACTCTGGCTTCCGTGGTTTGATTTTATTCAGCAGGGGGAAATGTTTGGCTTCAGTTATTCCGTCACGCTTTGGATCTGTCCCTCACTGTCCATTCCCACGTCCATCTATCCATACACATGAAACCTATTAGTGTCCATTATTTATCCCGCCTGTCGTGTGTACCTGTCAAGCTGGCTGTTCTTTTTCACCACCACTGACCCAAATAACAGGTTTCGCTCCCCAGCATTCCGGACACCTGAGCTGCCACCTGTAACTGAGGTGGAAACTGCAATGTTAACTAAAATCAAAATTGTTGTTGCTGCAGTTGTACGGCTCCAGTCTGTTTGAGCAGACCCATCGACGGCTGGTAAGCATGTGTCCCCACAGAGTTATCCCGTGCAGTGAACCGACGTTCCAGTTCGGCTGACGGCGCTT
This sequence comes from Coenobita brevimanus, assembly GCF_032717465.1. Lineage (NCBI taxonomy): Eukaryota > Metazoa > Arthropoda > Malacostraca > Decapoda > Coenobitidae > Coenobita > Coenobita brevimanus. The sequence goes on along the minus strand of NC_137005.1, from coordinate 41,677,968 downwards.
CGCCACAATAATCCACTCGGGGCCCGGGGATTATTGTGGAGGTTGGGTTCCATGATGGACGTCGCACCTGCGTCTCCACCCAGGTAGTACAGGCACCATAGGCTCCACGTCACCTCGTTGGTTGGCTATATGGTTTCCATCCAGCGTTAGAAATGATTTCCTGAGCTACAGGAAACGATTTGGCTTGTCACTCAGTGTACAGCCACGTAAACTGGAAGGAAGAATAGTAAATAGTAAAAGGAAGGATGGGTGAAAGAGGAAGAGAGTAGGGCAGACACAGAAAATATGGATAGGCACGATGTAAGGCGTAGGCAGCACTACTGTACATTAAGTGAGAAGATGATGGGCTCTCCCACCAACCAAGAACGAAAAGGTTGGTGACTGGTATGACTCCACTGCAACTGATAGTGTGTGGAAGCATTGTGCTGGAAGTACGGGTGTATGGCTAAAGAGATATCAGTGTCTTAGATTGTACACTAAGTGACAAGTTAAATGGTTTACTATAATCCAGGAAACCACGTTGGTTGGTAGCCACATAGTCAACAGATAGATGTGTGGTAATCTCATGAACTACTATACTCCAGTCAAACGAAGCCCATACTGGTATCAGTGTTTAGGATTTGATGCTAGCAAAATGCCACTCAGGGAGGAGCTACTGGTAACTCTCGTCCGCACCAAGTAGCCTAATACCTGACACCTACGGACCTGAGAGGGCAATAAAGAAGGAAACAACTGAGCATAATGGAAATGATAACCAAAGAAATATGGGGGTGCTGGTGGTAAGGGTGAATAGTTGACAAGATATAAGGGAGCTAGGGGAAACGATGGCACTGGGATGTTGGTAATGGAGTAAAATAGTTGAAGAGATTTTGCTGTGTTGGTAACCGGGTTGGTATTGGGGTACTGGTAATGATAAGGGGTAACTGAAGAACTGTCGGGTTAGGTATGACTTCACGGAGGAATTCTGGTCTTGGCATACTAAAACATTGTGTACCGAAGACATATTTAATGCACAGAATAGGATGAAAGTTTATTTTTCCTAACAGACAAGACTGTACTAATCGATAACTGTACTTCTACTAATTACATCAGTTTAAAAAATTGAAAAGAAATACAAGAACTGTCCTTTTAAAGATTTTTATTTTGAGAGCAAATACAGTGCTAAAGCAATGAGACATAGCTAGTGCAGCTCTCTTGGGAAAGTAAGTAGAAGAAACCCATCGCATATAGCCAATTACGTAAAATACTTGTGATAAGAAATAACAGAGCTACTAATATTGCTATTTTAGCTTAAGCTTTAAAGTACATTCTTTCATTACCTCAAAGTAGACTTTTGGCTTATGTTCAGACTTTTCATCAATTACGCCGAGAGGTAAGACCGTCACCCTCATTCACTTAGTTACCCTCCTCTCTTTTCCTCTTCATGATCCCAAATCCTAATTTGCTGCCCAGCGACCGGCCTCTACATTCAGGGGAACATAGTTGTTAGGGGCTGAATAAAAGGCCTTGTGAAGTGGCAGAGGGCAGCAAAGAAGGGGACGTGAGAGGAACTACAGTTCTTTCGCTTTAACCTCGAGGAAAATTTCGTTCTTTGCAGCCTATTTCCCATTGTTTGATTGTAGAATAAGACAAACCCTATTATTTTACATTCTATCTATAGCACTTCGTCGTGACTAATGTTGTGTTCTTGTATTAATCTTTTGACACAGCTCAGCAATGCTGATGAAGATATACCAATTTTAAATTAAGTTTAAAAGTGAAAAGAGTATACCCCTGAAACTAGAAACTAGTGCTTTGAGAGTTTACTGTTTCCAACTAATGTATTAGTTTTGGTTTTATGTCCGTGGCTGGAGTTAATCGCTCTGGGTAGATTTTTATTTTTGTGTCTGCTACTACATTCACGGTTGTTTCTGAGGTTACTGCATGTCATAAATGCATTACCAGTACACTACAAAAATAGTTATTGTCATACGCCAAGAGGGTCAGTTCAGTTTTTAGTGGAGAACTTATGTCAGCTAAGGGCTGTTTTGTTTCAGTGACGACAACCGTATGTCACAGAGAGGCAGTTCAGTTCTGGTGGAAACATTAGTATATCAGTGACGGGCAGTTTAGTTTTTGGTGAAGTTAGTTTGGCAAGGAGGGGCTACTTGTCTATATGGTTTGCTGCTCATAACAAAGTTGTTCCAATTAATCCCATAACCTCACAGGTCTTAATATGAAGAAAATCGTCTGACGCTACCCAGAACTACAAAATATGTCCTCAGGCTGAATGGAGTTTTGATATGCAAAGGATATTTTTACTCACTATACAAAGATTTTTTCTGTTGATGAAAAATGTAAAATGTTTGTTTAGGTTAATAGGGCTACCGCTATTTTCATTAGGTTCGCATGGTCTTACAAGTTTAAGGAAAGTGGTCATTTCGTCTAAGAGGATCCATAAGGATACTTTCACTCATAATCCTTTTTTGACCGAGAGACTCCTACCTTTACGACGAACCTGAGACCTGGTGAGCTGAGTAAACAGAGTGTGTGGTGAAGTGTGGTAGGACCTTTGTACGTGGTGACCCTCTGACATGACCTGGGCAGGGAGGGGGAGGATAGCGAGAAGAGAGTGGACGGACAGTGTGGTGAAAGGTGCGGAAAAAAAGAGGAATATGAAAGTAGGCAAGAAGGGAAGGAAGGGGAAAGGAAAGAGGAAACGGAAAATGTTACCTGGAGAAGGGGAGGAATAGCAGAAGAGTTTCAGAGAATGGTATGATGAATGGTGTAGAAAAGAGGAGAAAAGGGAAAAATGGTATGAGAGGAGGTGGAGGAAGGGTGAAAGAGAGAAAGTGGAAACAAGGTAAAGTTAAGGGTTAAGAAAAGGAAAGGTATGGGTAAAACTGGTATATAAAAAAGCAAGAAAGATTACGAGCGAGAAAAGAGGTTGGAATGAGGGTGAGGGACAAAAGAGAGACGGAAAGTATGAAAGGAAACTTAGAATATGGCGGGATAAAAGGTGGACGAAAGAGTGAAGGGAGGAACGGAGGCATAGAGGAAGAAATGAACAAAGGGATGTAAGGGAAAGAGGGGGAAGAAGGGTGGGAGAATGTGGAAGAAGAGTGTAGCGAAGGGTGAGGAAAGAAGTAGGGAATGATGAAGGGAAAAAAGGAGGGGAGGGTGAAAGAAGGAAGTAGTAGAGGCAGAAGACTGAATGAGAAGGGTGGAAGGAAAGAGAAGTGAAGGTATAGGTAGAGGGGGGGGGGGAAGGAAAGCACAGGCACGAGAGGAGGAAGCAGGGTGTATTTAAAGAGAGTGTAGGAAGAGAGTATGGTGTAGGAAGAGAGTATGGTGTAGGAAGGAAAGAGCAGTCAGCAAGAAAGGGAGAGTATTGGTAGTGAGGAGAGAGATGCTGGAAGAGAAAACGCGTTAAGGGATGAGGAGGAGGGAGGGCAGAGGTGTCAGTGGAGGTACAAGGTGGATATGGTCAAGACTGAAAGGATAGTTGGGTAGGGTGTAAGGGTTGTGACTGTGTCAACGAGAACAAGGACCTTAGTCCAGGTGATATATATATATATATATATATATATATATATATATATATATATATATATATATATACACTCCACGCAATTATTCTCTCGTATTATATTTACATCGCTTTAGTATTAAAAAAATACACAGGTAATATACAAAAAGGTAAGAAAGTGCAATATTGAAAATAAATCACTGACAAAGAGACGTTGCAGAAAATCCTTATGTCAACAAGAAAATGAGCCTGAGACGCCGTGGAGTTCTTGAACTGACAGGTTGAATTTGTGTTGGCACAGCAAGGAGCGCCGCCAAGCCCTTATACGGACTGCCCTCCAACAGTTCCCTCAGCCTCGGAAAGGTCAGCGATGGGCCCTCCACCTGACACTGTTTGCAGGTAGCACATAAAGGAAAGGAAATGTATATTCCTTAAGAAAAAGAGAAGTAGGAGGTGTACAGACATTTTTTCCTGTATTAGAAACAGAGATTGTTAGGCAAATGCATAAATATTTCTTATTTTGTCGTCGTTATAGAAAGCTTAACTTAAAGATGAAATGTGAAACTTCATATTTATTTCATTTCTTTGCTGGTAGTAAGAACTGAAGAGAGATTATTGTGCTCTCTCTCTCTTGCAGTAGTTTAGCTTGAAAGTGAATGCCAAGGAAAAAAAAGAAGTAAGAAAAAAGAGGAAAAAAAGAAAAAAAAGTTAAAATACCTCTATACCTTGACTTATCATTGCATTTTTCATGACAGTGTAGAATTTCCTTAATTTTTCCCATTAAATATAATCGTAAAACAGTGACCATGTGCTTCACAGCGAAATCTAATATACTATAGCACTAGCCGTGCGTGTGTGTGTGTGTGTGTGTGTGTGTGTGTGTGTGTGTGTGTGTGTGTGTAATTCACCGGGTCGGTCAGGATCACTTGATGGTCGTGATCGTCAGCTTTTACCCTCCCGGAAGGGAGCTGAGAGCTCATATAGTCCGATCTAAGGGCAAGGCTGGTACCTTCACACACGCACACACCCATCCCCTTGCTCAAGGGGGACAGTAACCACTTACTTCGCCAGTGAAACTTTTCGCAACCTGAGCGAGGTGCGAACTCCCGTCTACCAGATGACAAGCGAGAACGCTACCACTGAGCCAACGAGTGTGTGTGTGTGTGTGTGTGTGTGTGTGTGTGTGTGTGTGTGTGTGTGTGTGTGTGTGTGTGTGTGTGTGTTTTGGGCAGCCGAAACTACACATTCAAATCGCACCAAAATTTGCACAAAAACTGCAAAAAATTCGCTGATGTGAAAAAACTTGGTGCCATCACGATTGAATAACCTTTACTATGTTTAATGAGCGATCACATTTTGACCAAAAAACGCTGCTCCCGGGGCCCGCCGTAGGACGTAGAATATTTTGCCCACGGCTATAACTAAAATATATTATAGCAGCGCGAGAGCCCTCCTTAGAGGCAAGTGCGAGGGTCCCGAAGGGCCCACGAGCAGTTGTGTTTTACTATATGCAATCTCTTTAAGTTCGGCATCAGATCTCTTTGGCGGTATAGGAGTTCTCTGTACGACAGTGTAACAAATATCACTGTTCCACACTAAAATATGTCTCCTTCCCCTCCCCCCCCTAGTCTTCCTCTCCCTCTCCCTCTCTCTCTCTCTTTCTCTCTCTCTCTGCGTGTGTGTGTGTGTGTGTGTGTGTGTGTGTGTGTGTGTGTGTGTGTGTGTGTGTGTGTGTGTGTGTGTGTGTGTGCGTGCGCCTCCTGTGGTGAAACAATCAGGCTCTCTACACCCAAAGGAGAAGATAAAGAAGAACAATGGCTGATCCTCTCTCTCTCTCTCTCTCTCTCTCTCTCTCTCTCTCTCTCTCTCTCTCTCTCTCTCTCTCTCGTTCCGCTTTCTTCACGCTTTTCTCCCATTTTCGTTTCTTAGGAGCTTTTCCCTCTTTTCCATTTTTGTTTTTATTAATTTTAGTTTACAGTATTTTATTTTCTCTTCCGTTCCTTCTCTATTACTTCTTTTCTTTCCCTCTCCCATTCCCTTTCTTTCCTCTTATCCATTCCTTTTTCTTTCTTCTTCTCGCTATTTCTCTTCCTTTTTCTCTTCTCAACCCCCTTTCCTTTTATCGCAACCTATCACATTTTTTCCTACCTTTCCGCCTGTTTTTCCCCTCCTTTCCTTTCCCATCCTTTCATTTCTTTTTTTTTTCCTTTCCTGTATACTCCCTCTTTTCAGTCCTTCTCCTCTTTCTATTCCTTTCATTCCCCTCTCTCTCCCTTACTGTGTTTTATCTTGGTTTGTAGTCATGTCCTTCCACTTTCTTCTTTTTTTTTTTTTTTCCATTTCTCATGTTCCTATCCTATTATTTAGATTTTTCTTTATTGACCTTATATTTCAACCGTACCTCCCTTCCAATATTTGCTACCCTTCCCTTCCCCCATTTTTCTTCGCTTTCCTTCTTTTCCTTCCCTTTCTTACTTTCTTTTCCCTTCACAAGTGTCAAACAACATATTCTTTCCCTCTTCATCTTCTCATCTTGCCATTTTCTCCTACAATCCTCTTATTATCTTGATTTATTTCTAAACTGGCAAGTATTCCCATTTCCTCACACAATTCCACTTTCTTATCTACTTCGTACCAGTCATTTATATTTTCTTTTTGTTCTTAGTACCAAATCTTTTACTCTGTTAAGAAGGGTGCCCCATAATGAAGATTTGTATGGAGCTGTATCTGATTCGTCTAATTCCTCACCTTTGGAAATATATCTCCTTTACCTGGAGACGTCTGCAGATGTCAAGAATACTCGTATAATAATAACAGCATCGTATTGCAGGAGTTAAACGTCTTTCATCCAATGTCCTTTGCTTTTCATCTTACAGTATTTTTTTCTTTCGGTCTCGCAACGCTTTCACCATATATCTAAACGCTTATTTCTTTACCATCATCTGTCTATGTGTTCTTAGATACACTTTTACTTAATCCAACTTTCCCTTTTGTGTGTGTGTGTGTGTGTTTTTTTTGTCAGCTAATATTTTCTGTCAAACTGCCATTCTAACATACCTTTAAATTTTTACTCTATGGCCTCATCGGAATTCCCCGTGTTCTTCATTATCTTTTTTCTTCAGTTTAAAATGTTAGCTGCATGACACTCCTAAATATTTCAGACTGAAATGCCTCTTCTAGCACTGACTTCCTCTGCATCTCTTCACTTTCCTTAGGTCTTCATTTTTATTCCCCTTACGCTTTTCCCGTTATTTTCTAGTAAACTTTCCTTCCGTGTTCGGCGACCTATCGCAGGAACTTCCATTGAGTCCTTTCCAGTTCCTTGATTTCATTTTAACTATATTTTCTTCACCATTGTCCTCCAACTCCCTTTTCCTTTCCTCTCCTGTAGCCACATCCATTTCCCCCGTCTACCATTCACTTTCATTTCACTCCTTCCTCTTCCAACTCATTTTCCAATACCTTTCTGTGTTGTTCCAGCCTTTGTGTCTTGGTAACGAGACTTCGATTTTATCTTTGAGACGAAGGAGGGCTGGGAAATGAGCCTCTCCACCCAGAATGTATGTGTTATGGGATTGGGCGAGGCAGCGGTCCAGGCAGGCTGCTGAAAATTGATAAATGGTAGGAGAGAGAAAATAAGACAAAGTCTGTGATCTCTTTCTGTCACACATGTTGTATAAAAATCAGGCACTGTCGGTCTTGGTCAAGTGATTCAGAAATTGTCCTTCCCAATCACGCTCCCAGTTTTAATCGTATTCTTCACCAAAACCTAAGTCTCCTCTCCTTGGAATAGCAAGTTTTCCACCATAATGTTAGTCATCCTCCTCAGTAAACTGATCAACAAAATCTAAACGCGCTTGTTGATATTCTGTTCCACCAAAAACTAAGTTGTCCCCATTTCTTATACTAACTTCTCTTTCTTTTGTATATTAATTTCTCCACCAGAAACTAAACTGTTCTTCTTTTGGCATACAAAATTCACCACCAAAACTGCAGTGCTCTCTTCCTCCTCCTCCTCCTCATACTGTTACTACTACTACTGCTATTACTACTACTACTACTACTACTATTACTACTACTACTACTACTGCTGCTGCAGTTATTACCACTATCACCACCACCAACAACCAGCACCACGCAGTCCCTCCACAGATTACCATCAAACTGCTATGAGCCATTCCAAGCTGGTTCTCCATACGCCAAGTGTATTACATGTATATGTATGAGGGCACCTGCAGCCATATCTATAGATTCCCATGCGTAAGCTTACATTGTATATAAGATTGCTTTGCATGTATGTTTGTCTTCACTCATACAGCCGCCATACACTTCTCATCAACACTTAGAGTGAACATTTATGTGCCTAAATGCGAAAAACAAAATAGCCTTAGGTATTCACTTATAAATTACTGTGGCGCAGCAGACGTCCCTGTCACCCTTTCCACCATCCTGGGTGATGGGGATATTGTTATGACTGATAAATTGATGGATTTCTAGAGAGAGACCGGATTGATCAGAATGAAATGACTTTTTTACTGTGTGGTTATGTTTTTTATCAACGGTAAATATGTATATATTGTACTATTAATTAGGGTTGACAGTTGACATATTTGAAATGGTTCTTGCTTCTGTCTGATCTATTTCTAATGTTGGTGTTCCCTGCATTGAACCCCGTTCCTCGCCTGACAGTCACCTGCTGATGAGTACATGTGTGCAATTGGGCATTTTCAGTCGATGGTGGTCTGTTGAGCGGAGTATTTCACTTTTTGTACATATTATGTTAATACTTTATACCATCGAGTTTAAGTTGTACTAATTGGGGTCAACAAATGACGTACGTGTATATGGAAATGTTCCCGACTCGTCTGGTTCTCTTTTCTATACTGATGTCCTCTACATTAGGTTGTGGCTCGACTGGCAGTCAGCAGGTGATGAGTCCAGGCATGTAATGTAGGAAGGCATTATATATCTGCAGTCGATGGTGTTCTCGTGGTCGGGGTATTTTTACCATTAGTGTAGGTTTAGCTATTTCTATCTTTAGGCTTTAGCATAGGTTAGCTATTTGTCTGTTAGGTTATTAGTTTTAGGGTTTCTCGATTTGTTTCTGTAATAAATAATGTCATTCAAAAAAGATGAAAAATAAACAAATAAATAAAAATTTAAATAAAGATTAGAAATATTATATATATATATATATATATATATATATATATATATATATATATATATATATATATATATATACTCTTGCGGCCAGTTCTTAGCCACCCTCGTCCAGCCAACCCGTGTATGTGGCAGCGTCGCATTCACGAGCACAGAAGTTGCCTTCGATGCATTTCTATTGAAAAATATCCCTTCAGTTTTGGGCTTGTACTAATGGATAAAGCAATAGTAATATTTACTTTGAAGGTTTGTCTCTGATAACACGAATACATCATATTTATTATTTAGTAACTTGTTTCTCGTATAGAGCCAAGCAAGTGATAAGTATGTATATTTGGTTCCACTCCACGACTTCCTGTAGGTTTGAACCAGCGAACACAGAGTGAACAAGTTCGAAACATTCATTTGTTACCAGGAAAGAGAGAGAGAGAGAGAGAGAGAGAGAGAGAGAGAGAGAGAGAGAGAGAGAGAGCGTGTATGGTGGGCGCCTGTGAATTTTGGAATAATGAGGTGGAGGCAGACTGGCGCAGGGAAATGCAAGGGATGAGAAACCCTGGATTCCTGTGATCCATTGAAGACAGGCCGCAGTGTGAATATTTCTTCCATCAGTACTAGAGCTTGCCTTGCTTTGTGATATATATATATTTTGGGGGGGATTGCTTTCGTCGGAAGAATGAATTAAAAGATAAATGCTATTAACAAAAAGCTGTGCTTAAGAAAGTAATTTGCCTTTCTGTCCAGAGAGAGATATCCAGTTAATGAGAAAAATACTCATGAGTTTGCCAATAATCTCCAGGTGCCAACCACCAGAGAGAGAGAGAGAAAAAAAAAATGCAAACATAAGGCATTTAACAGAAGTTACGCGGCCTGCCAAATCATTTGACAAAGTCATCTGGCGTTACCCAGAATAAAACCCATCTTTCATTTTGTCTGACGAGACGTTATCCTGGGATTAAACTCCTTCGTCATCAGCCAAAGGAAAAATTCCCTGTTTAGCTTGAGCATCATATTTACTCATATTGCATAAAATCATGTGTATGTAGCCGGAATGAAGCCCCTTATCTACGGCCTGGCAAACTCCCTGTAAAGAGTACCCGGTACTATTTTCTACCGACAGACTGAGTTAAGCGGTGAGACTCATCTTTCGTGTAAGGAAATCCACCCCGCCTCTGTGTGTGTGTGTGTGTGTGTGTGTGTGTGTGTGTGTGTGTGTGTGTGTGTGTGTGTGTGTGTGTGTGTTGAATTGAGTCATCTGACTTGTGGAGCATGGTATGATTGTTGGTAGGTTGGTGACTGGGTGGGTGGATTGGTTAGTGTAGGCTGGTTGTTTCACAGGCGGATTAGGTGGAGTGGGTGGGCGAGAGGGAGGGAAATGGTTGTGGGGCTGCTTAAGCGGGGTGGAGTGGGGTTCGTGCATTGTTTAAGTGGGGTGGATGGTGGGGCTACCTGTAGGACAAGGCAAGAGACGGGTTTGTGTCGTCCTACTTTTGAGACATACTGTATTGAGTAAGGTTGTGGGTATGTGCGTTGATGGGTGGGTGTGTAGGTGGATGGACGGACTGTGGGAAAACAGGCCACTGGGACTAGGTGATATGAGTTAATGTCCGAGTTGGGAAGAGTTTAGTGTCCGGAAAATCGGTCCACAGGGGATATTATTCTGGAATTATGCTGAAGTAGGTATATATATATCCAGTGGGTTACAACAGGTCCATTGTGCAATACGTCTGTTGGTCAAGAGGTCTGTGTTGCAGCTGCACGCATCAGTGGGTGATATAACCACGTCGGATAACAGGTTTATGGGGAAAATAGGTTCATTTATGAAAAATACATCCATGGGTATACGACCATGTAGGAAACCTGTATCCATGGACAGATTCAAGGTCGACGGAAAAATTGGTCCGTGGGGAGAAAATACATCAATGGGGAAAATTAGTTCGTGGGAAAATAAATTACGTAAAAAAGTAGGCGTCTTTGAAAAAAAAAAAAAAAAGTCATTAAGGAAAATAGATCCATGGAGGATTGTGCTCGGAGTGGTGAAAATGTCCATTGCTAATAATATTCATGGGGTGAAAATAGGTCCATAGGGGCACACACGTACTGTAAACATACATGGAATATTTAAAATAAGTGGGACCTAAAATATCCAACTTTTAACAGCGACCGTTGCCTGGAATTAGGCTTACCACTGCACACCTTGCACCAAACAACCATTACCCAGACATATTACCACTTCGTCATCCAGTTATTATATTTCATAATTTACCTTCATTTAGTCATTTAGGCATAGAAAGCCAACCGAAACGAAAGGAAAAATCCCTGTTTAACTGTGTTGAGCACCTCATTTCTCCACCTCATTCCTCTAAAATTCACAGGTACCCGCTACTCTCTCTCTCTCTCTCTCTCTCTCTCTCTCTCTCTCTCTCTCTCTCTCTCTCTCTCTCCTGGTAACAAATGAATGTTTCGAACTTGTTCACTCTGTGTTCGCTGGTTCAAATCTACAGGAAGTCGTGGAGTGGAACCAAATATACATATTTATCACTTGCTTGGCTCTATACGAGAAACAAGTTATTAAATAATCAGTATGATATATTCGTGATATCAGAGACAAACCTTCAAAGTAAATATTACTATTGCTTTATCCATTAGTACAAGCCCAAAGCTGAAGGGATATTTTTCGACAGAAATGCATCGAAGGCAACTTCTGTGCTCGTGAATGCGACGCTGCCACATGCACGGGTTGGCTGGACGAGGGTGGCTAAGAATTCCTGGCCGCAATAGTACACTCGTGATCACTAATCTCTGACTAGAGAGTTAGCCAAAGTCGTGGCCAGGCGTAGGCTACACAGTCAGACACACTCCACCGTCGGTTCAGAAGGCTTTAGTGCTTCAATGAACAATTTTCTAAGCATCACTGAAGCACTTTTGTTTCACATATTATATTACTTTCTCAAGCAATATATGCATGGTACGAAATAGACAAATATGGTCACAGCTGTTATTTTTAGTCTGTAATGAGTATGCGATGATATTTGAATTTCATACACTGTTTTATTAATCTGTTTATTATTTCACTGACTTATTTCTTGAGGCGAGCCTTTAACCGAGCTGTTAGTATGTGATATCCACGATTGCAACAACAGCCGACATTCATGCGACATAGTCTAAGAATGCTATAATTTATAATACTTATATCATTGAAAGAAATTTACTATTACTACTACTTTGAACTGAATGTTTTTCTCTAGTAATAACAGGCCCCGTTGCCCATAGATATAAATAAGCCTAGATGCCACATGATAATACTTTAGATGCGTCTGCGCGGCCGCCATCTTAGAACGGTCGAGGCAGACGATGTCGTGTTCCTGACGATGATCAAAGTTGACCACTATTTACCTAGAAATGCAACAGCACTGTGCTGCTTTTGGGTGTAGAAAGCGTCGGAATATATCTATTGTGACACCGATAGCATGAGCGGCTCAACTGTCTGATTATGCAAACGTCCCTCAGCTGCTTCCCTATCCTCCGAAAGGAAGATGGTGGGTTGCAGAAGGGAAATTTAAGCCTACAATCCACCGAGTTCACGTTTCAGCTGAGCCAGAAACCACAACCACTACCGCCACCACCACTACAACAACAACAACAACAACCACTACCACTACCACCAGCACATCCACCACCACAACCACCACCACCGCAACAACAGCAACAACATCCACATCCACCACCATAACAACAATCACCACCACAACAACAATCACCACCACAACAACAACCACCACCATCACAAAAACAACCACCACCATCACAACAACAACCACCACCATCACCACAACCACCAGCACATCAACCACCACCATCACAACAATAACCACCACCACAACAACCACCATCATTACAACCACCACCAAAATAACCACCACCATAACAAAAACTACCACCATAACAAAAACCACCACAACAACCACCACCATCACAACAACAACCACCACCATCACCACAACCACCAGCACATCAACCACCACCATCACAACAATAACCACCACCACAACAACAACCACCATCACTACAACCACCACCACAATAACCACCACCATAAAAAAAACCACCACAACAACTACCACCACCACCACAACAGCAATCACCACCACCACCACCACAATAACCACAACAATAACCACCACCACAACAATAACCACCAATACAACAACAACCACAAAAACAACTACCACCATCACTGCAACCACCATCACTACAATACTCACCACCACAACAACCACCATCACAACAACAACCACAACAATAACGCCACAGCAACAACCACAACAATAACCACCACAGCAACAACCATAACAACAACCACCACAACAGTAACCACCACAACCACCACCATCACAACAACCATCACAACAACAACCATCACAACAACCACCATCACAACAACCATCACAACAACAACCATCACAACAACAACCATCACAACAACCACCATCACAACAACCACCATCACAACAACCACCATCACAACAACCACCATCACAACAACCACCATCACAACAACCACCATCACAACAACAATAACCACCATCATAATAACAACAACCAACACAACCACAAGAACAACCACCACCACCACAAGAACAACCACCACCACCACAACAACAACAGCAACAACAACAACCACAACCACCACCACCACCACCACAACAGCAACAACAACAACCACCACCACCACAACAACAACAACAACAACCACGACCATAACAACAACCAATACAACCACCACCACCACCACCACAACAACAACAACAACCACGACCATAACAACAACCAATACAACCACCACCACCACCACCACAACAACAACAACAACCACGACCATAACAACAACCAATACAACCACCACCACCACCACCACAACAACAACAACAACAACCACGACCATAACAACCAATACAACCACCACCACCACAACAACAACAACAACAACAACCACGACCATAACAACAACCAATACAACCACCACCACCACCACCACAACAACAACAACAACCACGACCATAACAACAACCAATACAACCACCACCACCACCACAACAACAACAACAACAACAACCACGACCATAACAACCAATACAACCACCATCACCACAACAACAACAACAACAACCACGACCATAACAACAACCAATACAACCACCACCACCACCACAACAACAACAACAACAACCACGACCATAACAACAACCAATACAACCACCACCACCACCACCACAACAACAACAACAACCACGACCATAACAACAACCAATACAACCACCACCACCACCACAACAACAACAACCACGACCATAACAACAACCAATACAACCACCACCACCACCACCACAACAACAACCACCACCACAACAGCAACAAAAACAACCATAAAAAACATCACCACAACAACCATCACCACAACCACCAAAAGAACAGCAGCAACAACCATAACCATCACAACAATGACCACAACAACCACCACCACAACAACTACAACATCCACCGCCACCACCACCACAACCACCACCACAGCAACAGCAACCACAATCATCACCACAACAGCCACCACTAAAACCATTACAACAACAACCACCACCACAACAACAATCACCACCACAATAGCCACCACTAACACAACAACAACCACAATTAACACCACCAACAACAACAACAAAATAACCACCACCACAACCACAACAAAAAACACCATCACCACCAACAACACAACGACAACAAAAACCACCATCACCACCACCACCACCACAGCAACAACCACCACTACCACTACAATAACTACCATCACCACCACCACAGCATTAACCACCATCACCAACTCCATCACAACAACATTCATTTTCATAGTCTGAATTCGATTTAAAAAAAAAAAAAAAAAAAAAAACTATTACATGCTTGACCGCTCCAAATGGCGGCCGCAAAGACGCATAGCCGCTGTACTGAAGAATGGGCGATGCGGCATCTAGTCTTATTTATATCTATGCCGTTGCCATCCAGTGGGAATGGTTGCCCTATTCCTACGTGACGTCTTAGCTGCATGCCCCCTCTGGTCAAAATGTGTGCCAGTTAATGCCGTTAATTCATAAATAATTATTACGGTATATGTGATGCCAATACTCACATATAGTGGCACATGTTTTTTTACTTCTTGGAAACTCCTAAATTGCAGACTGATTGAAGAAATGTCGGTTCCTGTCAATAAACACAGATTATTATATTGTGGAGGAGAAACCATAAGAATATGGTAATATCAATGATACGAGGAGTAGTACACTTCAGATCACCTGTCAGTTCTCTGCACCGCCCACTAGTGCGGAGGCTGTGTTCGAATGCGTGGCTCGTGTGTGGTTTTAACACTGGCCGCCACGCGTCATTGGTCAGAGATAAGTAATCATGAGTGTACATGTACGTGTGTATGTATGTGTATGACGATGTGTGTGTATGTATATAAGCTTGTATGTGTGTGTGTGTATGTGTGTGTGTGTGTGTGTGTACAGTGTATATATATATATATATATATATATATATATATATATATATATATATATATATATATATATATATATATATATTTGCCTTAATTATCACTAGGGGCTTTGGCCCCAATGGTGGATAGGCGCAAAAAAAAAAAAAGTCTTAGGTAGCTCACTGTCAGTGAGATTTGTTTATCCTAAAAACTGTTTCGGATACTTTATGAATACGATCCCGCAGCCAAAACGAGGCAGGAGTTGAGTGCTCTTTCGCAGTGTCTGTAGAAATAAATGAACTGTATAAAAAAGCAAAAAGGAAAGCGATCCACTTAAAGCAAGCTTAAACTTGGTTCTAGTAATCTGTCCTCTGGTTATAAGCCATATTATTATTATAAAAAGTGTTCAAATAGATAAAAATGGAAAGTAACTCTTTTCGTGCAAGTGTAAATTTGGTTCTGTAAAACTTCGCTCGTATTTTCTGCATTTATTTTTCTCGATGCGGAGTACGGAAGCCCGTGGACGCCAGGGTCGAAAAGAGTGGGCTTAGATGGTATGGTCATGCGGAGAACTGGGTGTAAATAGAACAGTGAAAAGTGTGTATATGAGAAAGAATAAAGGTGACAGGACGTGTGATAGACCAAGAAATATGTTGTTAGCTATGGTAAATGAATGTGTGAGAAAGAGAGGCATTAAGCTGACGAGGCCAAGAAACTGACAGGGGATCGAACTGGGTGGATGAATATTGCACAGAGGAGTGTATGACAAGGGTTTGGCGCCACTCTTCTTTAACTTACAGTCGTCCGATTGACTTTCTCGGATAGGTAAATATGAGGCTATGTTTGATCAGGTGCACCTGTCAAGTGGAGGCAGGATTCCAGGGGTTTGAATAGAAGTAAGTGCATGTCTGGCCGATAACGTTTGGCATGCTGTGGATTAGTTACCACATTATCGTAATTTTTCCTTTTTCTGGCTATCTGTACCCTACGCCACCCAGCCTGCAGGTGGGAAAAAGAGGCGGGATTATAATGATTGATTACGATGGTGGTGATGAGGAGGAGTAGTTTTTTTTTTTTTTTTTATCAAACTCTTATTCTTGACTGTCTTGTTAAGTTACGGTCATGTTACTTACCGTTTTAACCTCAATATTCTTTTTATTGACAAATTAAATTATCAGAGAGAGAAGTCGCCCCTTGAGACTAAAATGATATGATCCTGGGATTTTTCTCTTTGCCATTTCCTGACAGTTTTATTACCTCGCCCGGGACGAAGCCCGGCAAGTATTGTTTTTGGTCGACTTTTTTTGTTTCTTTGAAATTACATGAAATTACATGAAACATGAAACTATCAGTACATGTGGGCACTGGTCCCAAAAGGAAGTTATTAAATTTGGGAAGTATCGAGTGATCCTGAAAGGTCAAAATCAAGGTAACGGATTTTCAGAGGGCTATAACTTGAAACCGGTTGAAGATAGAGATATTTACTATTATCAACATAAAGGAACTCGGGCTTTCATCTGGTACCAAGACCTTTGACCTTGAGTGACCCTGAAAGGTCAAACTCAAGGTCAGCGATGTTCAGGGGGCTACAGTATAACTCGAAACTGGTGGCAGATAGATATTTACTATTATCAACAAATAGGAAGTCCCATATGGGTATTTCATTGGCACCAAGATCTTTGACCTTAAATGACTGTGAAAGGCCAAACTCAAGGTAACGGTTATTCAGGGGTTGCAACTAGCTGAAGACAGAAATATTTACTATTATCAGCCTATAGGAAGTAAGTCCCACATGGGGTTTTTAATTGATACCATGACCTTCAAAGCTGGGAACGCTACTAATAATAAATAGCGGCGCTCCCATACCCGTTACCAGCTCGAAAAAGTAGTGGCGTTACTGGTTTCGCTACTTGATACGAAATGTAGCGGCGCTCCCGCTCCCGTTACTTTGGATAAGAAAAGGGTACACGAAGAAAAGGTTAACAAAAATCTGTGATAATAGCAATACACTGTATAATGTATTGATAATATTAGTCAGTCTGAGTGGTTATGTTGTGTACCAGTTATGTCAGTATATACTTATAGTGAAAAAAAAAAAAATCATGTACATGTTGGTGTTACTTTAATGAAGTTTAGAGCCGAAGATACAGGAAAAAGCCATTTATTGTATAATGTAACAAATGTTCTTTTACATTGTTACCTAGTATACCTACTGAAAGTAACATACGTAAATAAAAGGCAAAAAAATGTGGCCTACCATTGATACATATTATATAGATTTATTATATTTTCAATGATACCTATTTAAGATATGTACGAAAACGAAAGTAAAAATGAACTGGGGCTTTCTTTTATAGGCTATTTAGACAGTAGCAATGTTTTTTTTTTCCATTACTTTAAACTGAATGTAACATACTGTTACGAAATAACGTAGTAAGAATTATAGTCTGAAAAAGAGAGGGAGGGAAAGAGCGGGAGTTAGAGACGGGGATAGTTAGTGTGTGTGTGTGTGTGTGTGTGTCCTGCTCGCCAAGCTGCCGGTTACTTAATTTAATCGATAATTATCTAATAATTCGTCTAATTATTGCACATTACTAATAAATAATAATTAATAAATTACTTATGTAATGTAGAACAAACATCATTAATTGACAGAAGTGACGAAAGTATTATTTTTCGTCATTAATAAATACAACAAACCGTCGGCATATCTGTATGTACTCACCGACTCCGGACCTGTATTCGTCGCGTGAGTAGCGAGGTGCGCGGTAACGCGTGAGTACAGCCAAAAAGTAGCGGTGTTCTCACTTCCGGTACTGGCTAAAAAAAAAAAAGTAATGGCGTTACAACCATCGCCACTAATAGCGGCGCTCTTCCCAGCTTTGATGACCTTTGACCTTAAGAGACCTTCAAAGGTCAAACTCAAGGTCCGGTTATTCAGGGGGCTATAGCTCGAAACTGGTTGAAAATAGAGATATTTACTATTATCAAGATAGAGGAAATCGCATATGGGCTTTCATTTGGGAACATGACCTTGACCTTGAGTGGTAGGGCAAGGTTTGTCGTGCCTGGCACCACCTTTTTAGGTAAGGACAGATTTGTCGACTAAAGGGGCTGGATATAGTCTTCACTGACCCCACTGCTACCAAACAGGCGCTTGAGAAGTATTTCTTCACGTGGTGGCAAGAGCTGCCCTGTTTTGCACACGTTCCTCAGCGCACACCCTTTTGCCAGAAATGAGAACGGTGTACTCATGATAAAATAACTAAAAAGAGAAGGTAGACTCTTGCGCACGTATGGTTGTTTGGCGTTCCCCGCCACCCTGCTCCCTCGTGACGTCACCAGGAGCACCAAATTGGCTCTGTCAAACCAGACCAAAATTTGTATCTTCTGTTCCTTTGCTGCAGACATCACACTAATGATATGTAGATGCATATACCGTACATGTCAATATAATATGAGGTTATCAGCTGAATTTTAACAGTCAGTTTAGTTGCGGGGATAACTTTCCCTTTCATATAAGAACTACGTTAGCAGTTTTACCATACATTAACTAACCATCACGGTAAAATAATGAGACGTTTCCCATGCTCACCATGGTTTCTGCCAGCTGTGTTATTATGTGGAGTGTGACGACAATAACACTATTACAGTACTTATTGCTTGATTTATTTCTATGGAACCTTAGTCCAAGTAACATAATAATACTTTGAAGAGAGAACCTGTATTTTTACACAGGAAAAATCATCAGAGAAATTACCAATATGCCGGGAATCGAACCCGGGACTCTCAGGTGAGAGCCAGGCAGCATACCACTACACCTGAGAGTCCCGGGTTCGATTCCCGGCATATTGGTAATTTCTCTGATGATTTTTCCTGTGTAAAAATACAGGTTCTCTCTTCATTCTGACTTGCCGTAAGTGTTTGGGATAGATTAAAAGCATCTACTTGCCCGAGTGCCAGGGGGTTAACTCATCCTCTTCAGGCCCACAGTGGGGGGCGGAAGGACGTTGGTTACAAGATTGTGACAACGTGATTTAACTTTTACCTGGTCGTGGTGTAGTGGTATGCTGCCTGGCTCTCACCTGAGAGTCCCGGGTTCGATTCCCGGCATATTAGTAATTTCTCTGATAATAATACTTTCATTTTGGCAACTTCATCATTGACAGAATGTAGCATGGTTACATAACCTAAAAATGGATTATAGTTTCTTAAAATGACCATTCGATTAGGTTATACATTTGCCAGAAAATTACTTTGTATTTTGCTTTAATGAACGGCCATACCACGTTGAGTACACCGCTTCCCGTCCGATCAGCGAAGTTAATATGCTGGGTGGTAACCGTATATCACTGCCTTCAATAAGTTAGCTAGTTTACTGTAACCCTAGACATCCTTTACTACGCTGGGTGGTAACCATACATCACTGCCTTCAATAAGTTAGCTAGTTTACTGTAACCCTAGACATCCTTTACTACGCTGGGTGGTAACCATACATGACTGCCTTCAAGAAGTTAGCTAGTTTACTGCAACCCTAGACATCCTTTACTACGCTGGGTGGTAACCATACATGACTGCCTTCAATAAGTTAGCTAGTTTACTGCAACCGAAAACATCCTTTACTACGCTGGGTGGTAACAATACAGGACTGCTTTCAATAAGTTACCTAGTTTACTGTAACCTTAGACATCCTTCATTACGCTGGGTGGTAACCATACATGACTGCCTTCAATAAGTTAGCTAGTTTACTGTAACCCTAGACATCCTTTACTACGCTGGGTGGTAACCATACATGACTGCCTTCAATAAGTTAGCTAGTTTACTGTAACCCTAGACATCCTTTACTACGCTGGGTGGTAACCATACATGACTTCCATCAATAAGTTACCTAGTTTACTGTAACGCTAGAAATCCTTTATTACGCTGGGTGGTAACCATACTGGACTTCCATCAATAAGTTACCTAGTTTACTGTAACGCTAGACATCCTTTTATTACGCTGGGTGGTAACCATACATGACTGCCTTCAATAAATTACCTAGTTTACTGTAACCCTAGACATCTTTTATTACGCTGGGTGGTAACCATACATGACTGTCTTCAATAAGTTACCTAGTTTACTGTAACCCTAGACATCCTTTACTACGCTGGGTGGTAACCATACATGACTGCCTTCAGTAAGTTAGCTAGTTCACTGTAACCCTAGACATCCTTTACTACGCTGGGTGGTAACCATACATGACTGTCTTCAGTAAGTTAGCTAGTTTACTGTAACCTTAGACATCCTTTACTACGCTGGGTGGTAACCATACATGACTGCCTTCAGTAAGTTAGCTAGTTTACTGAAACCCTAGACATCCTTTATTACGCTGGGTGGTAACCAAACATGACTGCCTTCAATAAATTACCTAGTTTACTGTAACCCTAGACATCTTTTAATACGCTGGGTGGTAACCATACATGACTGCCTTCAATAAGTTACCTAGTTTACTGTAACCCTAGACATCCTTTACTACGCTGGGTGGTAACCATACATGACTGCCTTCAGTAAGTTAGCTAGTTTACTGTAACCCTAGACATCTTTTACTACGCTGGGTGGTAACCATACATAGCTGCTTTCAATATTCAATAAGTTAGCTAGTTTACTGTAACCCTAGACATCCTTTACTACGCTGGGTGGTAACCATACATCACTGCCTTCAATAAGTTACCTAGTTTACTGTAACCCTAGACATCTTTTACTACGCTGAGTGGTAACCATACATGACTGCCTTCAATAAGTTACCTAGTTTACTGTAACCCTAGACATCTTTTACTACGCTGGGTGGTAACCAAACATGACTACCTTCAATAAATTACCTAGATTACTGTAACCCTAGACATCTTTTATTACGCTGGGTGGTAACCATACATGACTGCCTTCAATAAGTTAGCTAGTTTACCGTAACCCTAGCCATCCTTTACTACGCTGGGTGGTAACCATACACGACTGCCTTGATTAAGTTAGCTAGTTTACTGTAACCCTAGACATCCTTGACTACGCTGGGTGGTAACCATACATGACTGCCTTCAATAAGTTAGCTAGTTTACTGTAACCCTAGACATCCTTTACTACGCTGGGTGGTAACCATGCATGACTCCCTTCAATAAGTTAGCTAGTTTACTGTAACCCTAGACACCCTTTACTACGCTGGGTGGTAGCCATACATGCCTGCCTTCAACAAGTTAGCTAGTTTACTTTAACCCTAGACATCCTTTACTATGCTGGGTGGTAACCATACGTGACTGCCTTATAATTTAGCTAGTTTACTGTAACACTAGATATCCTTTACTACGCTGGGTGGTAACAATACATGACTGCCTTCAATAAGTTAACTAGTTTAATATAACCCTAGACATTCTTGACTACGCTGGGTGGTAACCATACATGATTGCCTTCAAAAAGTTAGATAGTCTCCCGAAACCCTAGACATCATTTACTGCGCTGGGTGGTAACCATACATTACTGCCTTATAAGTTAGCTAGTTTACTGTAACCCTAGACATCCTTTACTACGCTGGGTGGTACCCATACATCACTGCCTTCAATAAGTTAGCTAGTTTACTGTAACCCTAGACATCCTTGACTACGCTGGGTGGTAACCATACATGACTGCCTTATAAGTTAGATAGTTTCCTGTAACCCTAGACATCCTTTACTACGCTGGGTGTTATCCATACATGACTGCCTTCAATAAGTTAGCTAATTTACTGTAACCCTAGACATCCTTCACTACGCTGGGTGGTAACCAAACATGACTGCCTTCAATAGGTTAGGTAGTTTACTGTAACCCTAGACATACTTTACTACGCTGGGTGGTAACCATACATGACTGCCTTCAATAAGTTAGCTAGTTTACTGTAACCCTAGACATCCTTTACTACGCTGGGTGGTAACTGTACATGACTGCATTCAATAAGTTAGCTAATTTAATGTAACCCTAAACATCCTTTACTACGCTGGGTGGTATCCATACATGACTGCCTTCAATACGTTAGCTAATTTACTGTAACCCTAGACATCCTTCACTACGCTGGGTGGTAACCAAAAATGACTGCCTTCAATAAGTTAGCTAGTTTACCGTTACAGTTGACATTCTTCACTACGCTGGGTGGTATCCATACATGACTGCCTTCAGTAATATAGCTAGTTTTCTGAAACCCTAGACATCCTTTACTACGCCTGGTGGTAATCATACATGACTGCCTTCAATAAGCTAGATAGTTTACTGTAACCCTAGACATCCTTCACTACGCTGGGTGGTAACCATACATGACTGCCTTCATAAAATTAGCTAGTTTACTGTACCCCTAGACATCCTATACTACGCTGGGTGGTAACCATACATGACTGCCTTCACTAAGTTACCTAGATTACTGTAACCCTAGACATCCTTGACTACGCTGGGTGGTAACCATACATGACTGCCTTCAATAAGTTAGCTAGTTTACTGTAACCCTAGACATCCTTGACTACGCATGGTGGTAACCATACATGACTGCCTTCAATAAGCTAGATAGTTTACTGTAACCCTAGACATCCTTCACTACGCTGGGTGGTAACCATACATGACTGCCTTCATAAAATTAGCTAGTTTACTGTACCCCTAGACATCCTCTACTACGCTGGGTGGTAACCATACATGACTGCCTTCAGTAAGTTAGCTAGTTAACTGTAACCCTAGACATCCTTGACTGCGCTGCGTGGTAACCATACATGACTGCCTTCAATAAGTTAGCTAGTTTACTGTAACCCTAGACATCCTTGACTACGCTGGGTGGTAACCATACATGACTGCCTTCAAAATGTTAGCTAGTTTACTGTAACCCTAGACATCCTTTAGTACGCTGGGTGGTAACCATACATTTCTGCCTTATAAGTTAGCTAGTTTACTGTAACCCTAGACATCCTTTACTACGCTGGGTGGTAACCATACATGAGTGCCTTCAATAAGTTAGCTAGTTTACTGTAAACCTAGACATCCTTGACTACGCTGGGTGGTAACCATACATGACTGCCTTCAGTAATTTAGTTAGTTTACTGTAACCCTAGACATCCTTTAGTACGCTGGGTGGTAACCATACATGACTGCCTTCAATAATTTAGCTAGTTTACTGTAACCCTAGACATCCTTGACTACGCTGGGTGGTAACCATACATGACTTCCATCAATAAGTTACCTAGTTTACTGTAACGCTAGACATCCTTTATTACGCTGGGTGGTAACCATACATGACTTCCATCAATAAGTTACCTAGTTTACTATAACGCTAGACATCCTTTATTACGCTGGGTGGTAACCATACGTGACTACCTTCAGTAAGTTAACTAGCCCTAGACACCCATTACTACGCTGGATGGTAACCAAACGTGACTCCCTTCATAAGTTACCTAGTTTACTGTAACCCTGGACATCTTTTATTAGGCTGGGTGGTAACCATACATGACTGCCTTCAATAAGTTACCTAGTTTACTGTAACCATAGACATCCTTTACTACGCTGGGTGGTAACCATACATGACTGCCTTCAATAGGTTAGCTAGTTTACTGTAACCATAGACATCCTTTACTACGCTGGGTGGTAACCATACATGACTGCCTTCAGTAAGTTAGCTAGTTTACTGTACCCTTAGACATCCTTTACTATGCTGGGTGGTAACCATATATGACTGCCTTCAGGAATTTAGCTAGTTTACTCTAACCCTAGACATCCTTGACTACGCTGGGTGGTAACCATACATGACTGCCTTCAATAAGTTAGCTAGTTCTTAAACCCTAGGCATCCTTTACTACGCTGGGTGGTAACCATACATGACTGCCTTCAATAAGCTAGTTTACTGTAACCCTAGATATCCTTTACTACGCTGCGTGGTAACTGTACATGACTGCCTTCAATAAGTTAGCTAGTTTACTGTAATCCTAGACATCCTTTACTACACTGGGTGGTAACCATACATCGCTGTCTTCAATAAGTTAGCTACTTTACTGTAACCCTAGACATGTTTTACTACGCTGGGTTGTAACCATGCATGACTACCTTCAATAAGGTACCTAGTTTACTGTAACCCTAGAGATTCCTTACCACGCTGGGTGGTAACCATACAAGACTGCCTTCAATAGGTTAGCTAGTTTACTGTAACCCTGGACATACTTTACTACGCTGGGTGGTAACCATACATGACTGCGATCAATAAGTTAGCTAGTTTACTGTAACCCTAGACATCCTTTACTACGCTGGGTGGTAACCATACATGACTGCCTTCAGTAAGTTAGCTTGTTTACTGTAACCTTAGACATCCTTTACTACGCTGAGTGGTAACCATACATGACTGCCTTCAAAAAGTTAGACAATTTACTGTAACCTTAGACATCCTTTACTACGCTGGGTGGTAACCATACATGACTGCCTTCAATAAGTTAGAAAGTTTACTGTAACCCTAGACATCATTCACTACGCTGGGTGGTAACCATACAAGATTGCTTTCAAAAATTTAGATAGTTTACTGTAACTCTAGACATCCTTTACTACGCTTGTTGGTAACCATACATGACTGCCTTATAAGTTAGCTAGTTTACCAGAACCCTAGCCATCCTTTACTAAGCTGGGTGGTAACCATACATGACTGCCTTCAATAAGTTAGCTAGTTTACTGTAACCCTAGACATCCTTTACTACGCTGGGTGGTAACCATACATGACTGCCTTCAATAAGTTAGCTAGTTTACTGTAACCCTAGAAATCCTTTACTACGCTGGGTGGTAACCATACATGACTACCTTCAATAAGTTGGCTAATTTAATGTAACCCTAGAGATCCTTTACTACACTGGGTGGTATCCATACATCACTGCCTTCAATAACTTAGCTAATTTACTGTAACCCTAGACATCCTTTACTACGCTGGGTGGTAACCATACATGACTGCCTTCAATAAGTTATCTAGTTTACTGTAACCCTAGACATCCTTTACTACGCTGGGTGGTAACCATACATGACTGCCTTCAATAAGCTAGATAGTTTACTGTAACCCTAGACATCCTTTACTACGCTGGGTGGTAACCATACCTGACTACCTTCATAAAATTAGCTAGTTTACTGTACCCCTAGACATCCTTTACTACGCTGGGTGGTAACCATACATGCCTGCCTTCAAAAAGTTAGCTAGTTTACTGTAATCATAGACATCCTTTACTACGCTGGGTGGCAACCATACATGACAGCCTTCAATAAGTTAGCTAGTTTACTGTAACCCTAGACATCCTTTACTACGCTGGGTGGTAACCATACATGACTGCCTTCAGTAAGTTAGCTAGTTTACTGTAACCCTAGACATCCTTTACTACGCTGGGTGGTAACCATACATGACTGCCTTCAGTAATTTAGCTAGTTTACTGTAACCCTACACATCCTTGACTACGCTGGGTGGTAACCATACATGACTGCCTTCAATATGTTAGCTAGTTTACTGTAACCCTAGACATCCTCGACTACGCTGGGTGGTAACCATACATGACTGCCTTCAGTAAGTTAGCTAGTTAAATGTAACCCTAGACATCCTTGACTACGCTGGGTGGTAACCATACATGACTGCCTTCAAGAAGTTAGCTAGTTTACTGTAACCTTAGACATCCTTTACTACTCTGGGTGGTAACCATACATGACTGCCTTATAAGTTAGCTAATTTACTGTAACCCTAGACATCGTTCGCAACGCTGGGTAGTAACCATACATGACTGCCTTCAGTAAGTTAGCTAGTTTACTGTAACTCTAGACATACTTTACTACGCTGGGTGGTAACCATACATGACTGCCTTCAATAAGTTAGCTAGTTTACTGTAACCCTAGACATCCTTTACTACGCTGGGTGGTAACCATACATGACTGCCTTCAATAACTTAGCTAGTTCTCTGTAACCCTAGAAATCATTTA
Organism: Coenobita brevimanus; assembly: GCF_032717465.1. Taxonomy (NCBI): domain Eukaryota; kingdom Metazoa; phylum Arthropoda; class Malacostraca; order Decapoda; family Coenobitidae; genus Coenobita; species Coenobita brevimanus. The sequence continues at coordinate 41,651,815 of NC_137005.1, read as the reverse complement.
TGACGCTGGGTGGTAGCCATACATGACTGCCTTCAATAAGTTAGCTAGTTTACTGTAACCCTAGACATCCTTGACTATGCTGGATGGTAACCATACATGACTGCCTGCAGCAATTTAGCTAGTTTACTGTAAACCTAGACATCCTTTACTACGCTGGGTGGTAACCATACATGACTGCCATCAATATGTTAGCTAGTTTACTGTAACCCTAGACATCCTTTACTACGCTGAGTGGTAACCATACATGGCTGCCTTCAATAACTTAGGTAGTTTACTGTAACCCTAGACATCCTTGACTACGCTGGGTGGTAACCATACATGACTGCCTTATAAGTTAGCTAGTTTACCGTTACCCTAGACATCCTTGACTACACTGCGTGGTATCCATACATGACTGCCTTCAGGAATATAGCTATTTTTCTGTAACCCTAGATATCCTTTACTATGCTGGATGGTAACCATACATGACTGCCTTCAATAAGTTAGCTAATTTACTGTATCCCTAGACATCATTTACTACGCTGGGTGGTAACCATACATGACTGCCTTCAGTAAGTTAGCTACTTTACTGTAACCCTAGACATCCTTTACTACGCTGGGTGGTAACCATTCATGACTGCCTTATAAGTTAGCTAGGTTACTGTAACCCTAGACATCCTTTACTGCGCTGGGTGGTAACCATACATGACTGTCTTCAATGAGTTAGCTAGTTTACTGTAACCCTAAACATCCTTTACTACGCTGGGTGGTACCCATACATCACTGCCTTCAATAAGTTAGCTAGTTTACTGTAACCCTAGACAACCCTTAGTACGCTGGGTGGTAACCATACATGACTGCCTTCAATAAGTTAGCTAGTTTACTGTAACCCTAGACATCCTTTACTACGCTGAGTGGTAACCATACATGGCTGCCTTCAGTAAGTTAGCTAGTTTACTGTAACCCTAGACATCCTTTACTACGCTGAGTGGTAACCATTCATGACTGCCTTCAACAAGTTAGCTAGTTTACTGTAACCCTAGGCATCCTTTACTATGCTGGGTGGTAACCATAAATGACTGCCTTATCAGTTAGATAGTTTACTGTAACCCTAGACATCCTTTACTACGCTGGGTGGTAACCATACATGACTGCCTTATAAGTTAGCTAATTTACTGTAACCCTAGACATCCTTCACTACCCTGGGTGGTAACCAAACATGACTGCCTTCAATAGGTTAGGTAGTTTACTGTAATCCTAGACATACTTTACTACGCTGGGTGGTAACCATACATGACTTCCTTCAATAAGTTACCTAGTTTACCGTAACCCTAGCCATCCTTTACTACGCTGGGTGGTAACCATACACGACTGCCTTGATTAAGTTAGCTAGTTTACTGTAACCCTAGACATCCTTGACTACGCTGGGTGGTAACCATACATGACTGCCTTCAATAAGTTAGCTAGTTTACTGTAACCCTAGACATCCTTTACTACGCTGGGTGGTAACCATGCATGACTCCCTTCAATAAGTTAGCTAGTTTACTGTAACCCTAGACTTCCTTTACTACGCTGGGTGGTAGCCATACATGCCTGCCTTCAGCAAGTTAGCTAGTTTACTTTAACCCTAGACATCCTTTACTATGCTGGGTGGTAACCATACGTGACTGCCTTATAATTTAGCTAGTTTACTGTAACACTAGATATCCTTTACTACGCTGGGTGGTAACAATACATGACTGCCTTCAATAAGTTAAATAGTTTAATATAACCCTAGACATTCTTGACTACGCTGGGTGGTAACCATACATGATTGCCTTCAAAAAGTTAGATAGTCTCCCGAAACCCTAGACATCATTTACTGCGCTGGGTGGTAACCATACATTACTGCCTTATAAGTTAGCTAGTTTACTGTAACCCTAGACATCCTTTACTACGCTGGGTGGTAACCATACATGACTGCCTTACAATAAGTTACCTAGTTTACTGTAACAATAGATATCCTTTACTACACCGGGTGGTAACCATACATGGCTGCCTTCAATAAGTTACCTAGTTTACTGTAGCCCTAAACATCCTTGACTACGCTGGGTGGTAACCATACATGACTGCCTTCAGTAATTTAGCTAGTTTACTGTAACCCTACACATCCTTGACTACGCTGGGTGGTAACCATACATGACTGCCTTCAATAAGTTAGCTAGTTTACTGTAACCCTAGACATCTTCGACTACGCTGGGTGGTAACCATACATGACTGCCTTCAGTAAGTTAGCTAGTTAAATGTAACCCTAGACATCCTTGACTACGCTGGGTGGTAACCATACATGACTGCCTTATAAGTTAGCTAGTTTACTGTAACCCTAGACATTCTTTACTACGCTGGGTGGTAACCATACATGACTGCCTTCAATAAGTTAGCTAGTTTACTGTAACCCTAGACATCCTTTACTACGCTGGGTGGTACCCATACATCACTGCCTTCAATAAGTTAGCTAGTTTACTGTAACCCTAGACATCCTTGACTACGCTGGGTGGTAACCATACATGACTGCCTTATAAGTTAGATAGTTTCCTGTAACCCTAGACATCCTTTACTACGCTGGGTGTTAACCATGCATGTCTGCCTTATAAGTTAGCTACTTTACTGTAACCCTAGACATCCTTCACTACGCTGGGTGGTAACCAAACATGACTGCCTTCAATAGGTTAGGTAGTTTACTGTAACCCTAGACATACTTTACTACGCTGGGTGGTAACCATACATGACTGACTTCAATAAGTTAGCTAGTTTACTGTAACCCTAGACATCCTTTACTACGCTGGGTGGTAACTGTACATGACTGCATTCAATAAGTTACCTATAATATAACCTTAGACATCCTTTACTACGCTGGGTGTTATCCATACATGACTGCCTTCAATAAGTTAGCTAATTTACTGTAACCCTAGACATCCTTCACTACGCTGGGTGGTAACCAAAAATGACTGCCTTCAATAAGTTAGCTAGTTTACCGTTACAGTTGACATTCTTCACTACGCTGGGTGGTATCCATACATGACTGCCTTCAGTAATAGAGCTAGTTTTCTGAAACCCTAGACATCCTTTACTACGCCTGGTGGTAATCATACATGACTGCCTTCAATAAGCTAGATAGTTTACTGTAACCCTAGACATCCTTCACTACGCTGGGTGGTAACCATACATGACTGCCTTCATAAAATTAGCTAGTTTACTGTACCCCTAGACATCCTATACTACCCTGGGTGGTAACCATACATGACTGCCTTCACTAAGTTACCTAGATTACTGTAACCCTAGACATCCTTGACTACGCTGGGTGGTAACCATACATGACTGCCTTCAATAAGTTAGCTAGTTTACTGTAACCCTAGACATCCTTGACTACGCATGGTGGTAACCATACATGACTGCCTTCAATAAGCTAGATAGTTTACTGTAACCCTAGACATCCTTCACTACGCTGGGTGGTAACCATACATGACTGCCTTCATAAAATTAGCTAGTTTACTGTACCCCTAGACATCCTCTACTACGCTGGGTGGTAACCATACATGACTGCCTTCAGTAAGTTAGCTAGTTTACTATAACCCTAGACATCCTTGACTACGCTGGGTGGTAACCATACATGACTGCCTTCAAAATGTTAGCTAGTTTACTGTAACCCTAGACATCCTTTAGTACGCTGGGTGGTAACCATACATTTCTGCCTTATAAGTTAGCTAGTTTACTGTAACCCTAGACATCCTTTACTACGCTGGGTGGTAACCATACATGAGTGCCTTCAATAAGTTAGCTAGTTTACTGTAACCCTAGACATCCTTGACTACGCTGGGTGGTAACCATACATGACTGCCTTCAGTAATTTAGTTAGTTTACTGTAACCCTAGACATCCTTTAGTACGCTGGGTGGTAACCATACATGACTGCCTTCAATAATTTAGCTAGTTTACTGTAACCCTAGACATCCTTGACTACGCTGGGTGGTAACCATACATGACTTCCATCAATAAGTTACCTAGTTTACTGTAACGCTAGACATCCTTTATTACGCTGGGTGGTAACCATACATGACTTCCATCAATAAGTTACCTAGTTTACTATAACGCTAGACATCCTTTATTACGCTGGGTGGTAACCATCCGTGACTACCTTCAGTAAGTTAACCACCCCTAGACACCCTTTACTACTCTGGATGGTAACCAAACGTGACTGCCTTCATAAGTTACCTAGTTTACTGTAACCCTGGACATCTTTTATTAGGCTGGGTGGTAACCATACATGACTGCCTTCAATAAGTTACCTAGTTTACTGTAACCCTAGACATCCTTTACTACGCTGGGTGGTAACCATACATGACTGCCTTCAATAGGTTAGCTAGTTTACTGTAACCATAGTCATCCTTTACTACGCTGGGTGGTAACCATACATGACTGCCTTCAGTAAGTTAGCTAGTTTACTGTACCCTTAGACATCCTTTACTATGCTGGGTGGTAACCATATATGACTGCCTTCAGGAATTTAGCTAGTTTACTCTAACCCTAGACATCCTTGACTACGCTGGGTGGTAACCATACATGACTGCCTTCAATAAGTTAGCTAGTTCTTAAACCCTAGGCATCCTTTACTACGCTGGGTGGTAACCAAACATGACTGCGTTCAATAAGTTACCTAGTTTACTATAACCATAGACATCCTTTACTACGCTGGGTGGTAACCATACATGACTGCCTTCAATAAGCTAGATAGTTTACTGTAACCCTAGACATCCTTTACTACGCTGGGTGGTAACCATACCTGACTACCTTCATAAAATTAGCTAGTTTACTGTACCCCTAGACATCCTTTACTACGCTGGGTGGTAACCATACATGCCTGCCTTCAAAAAGTTAGCTAGTTTACTGTAATCTTAGACATCCTTTACTACGCTGGGTGGCAACCATACATGACAGCCTTCAATAAGTTAGCTAGTTTACTGTAACCCTAGACATCCTTTTCTACGCTGGATGATAACCATACATGACTGCCTTCAGTAAGTTAGCTAGTATACTGTAACCTTAGACATCCTTTACTACGCTGGGTGGTAACCATACATGACTGCCTTCAGTAATTTAGCTAGTTTACTGTAACCCTACACATCCTTGACTACGCTGGGTGGTAACCATCCATGACTGCCTTCAATATGTTAGCTAGTTTACTGTAACCCTAGACATCCTCGACTACGCTGGGTGGTAACCATACATGACTGCCTTCAGTAAGTTAGCTAGTTAAATGTAACCCTAGACATCCTTGACTACGCTGGGTGGTAACCATACATTACTGCCTTCAAGAAGTTAGCTAGTTTACTGTAACCTTAGACATCCTTTACTACTCTGGGTGGTAACCATACATGACTGCCTTATAAGTTAGCTAATTTACTGTAACCCTAGACATCGTTCGCAACGCTGGGTAGTAACCATACATGACTGCCTTCAGTAAGTTAGCTAGTTTACTGTAACTCTAGACATACTTTACTACGCTGGGTGGTAACCATACATGACTGCCTTCAATAAGTTAGCTAGTTTACTGTGACCCTAGACATCCTTTACTACGCTGGGTGGTAACCATACATGACTGCCTTCAATAACTTAGCTAGTTCTCTGTAACACTCGAAGTCCTTTACGACGCTGGGTGGTAACCATACATGACTGCCTTCAATAAGCTAGTTTACTGTAACCCTAGACATCCTTGACTATGCTGGATGGTAACCATACATGACTGCCTTCAGCAATTTAGCTAGTTTACTGTAAACCTAGACATCCTTTACTACGCTGGGTGGTAACCATACATGACTGCCATCAATATGTTAGCTAGTTTACTGTAACCCTAGACATCCTTTACTACGCTGAGTGGTAACCATACATGGCTGCCTTCAATAAGTTAGCTAGTTTACTGTAACCCTAGACATCCTTGACTACGCTGGGTGGTAACCATACATGACTGCCTTATAAGTTAACTAGGTTACCGTTACCCTAGACATCCTTGACTACGATGGGTGGTAACCATACATGACTGCCTTCAGTAATTTAGCTATTTTCTGTAACCCTAGACATACTTGACTAGGCTGGATGGTAACCATACATGACTGCCTTCAATAAGTTAGCTAATTTACTGTATCCCTAGACATCCTTTACTACGCTGGGTGGTAACCATACATGACTGCCTTCAGTAAGTTAGCTACTTTACTGTAACCCTAGACATCCTTTACTACGCTGGGTGGTAACCATACATGACTGCCTTATAAGTTAGCTAGTTTACTGTAACCCTAGACATCCTTTACTACGCTGGGTGGTAACCATACATGACTGCCTTCAATAAGTTAGCTAGTTTACTGTAACCCTAGACATCCTTTACTACGCTGGGTGTACCCATACATCTCTGCCTTCAATAAGTTAGCTAGTTTACTGTAACCCTAGACAACCTTGACTACGCTGGGTGGTAACCATACATGACTGCCTTCAATAAGTTAGCTAGTTTACTTTAACCCTAGACATCCTTTACTACGCTGAGTGGTAACCATACATGGCTGCCTTCAATAAGTTAGCTAGTTTACTGTAACCCTAGACATCCTTTACTACGCTGAGTGGTAACCATACATGACTGCCTTCAACAAGTTAGCTAGTTTACTGTAACCCTAGACATCCTTTACTATGCTGGGTGGTAACCATACATGACTGCCTTATAAGTTAGATAGTTTACTGTAACCCTAGACATCCTTTACTACGCTGGGTGGTAACCATACATGACTGCCTTATAAGTTAGCTAATTTACTGTAACCCTAGACATCCTTCACTACTCTGGGTGGTAACCAAACATGACTGCCTTCAATAGGTTAGGTAGTTTACTGTAATCCTAGACATACTTTACTACGCTGGGTGGTAACCATACATGACTGCCTTCAATAAGTTAGCTAGTTTACTGTAATCCTAGACATCCTTTACTACGCTGGGTGGTAACCATACATCGCTTCCTTCAATAAGTTAGCTAGTTAACTGTAACCCTAGACATGTTTTACTACGCTGGGTGGTTACCATGCATGACTACCTTCAATAAGTTACCTAGTTTACTGTAACCCTAGAGAGTCTAGACATCCTTTACTACACTGGGTGGTAACCATACATGACTGCATTCAAAAAGTTAGCTAGTTTACTGTAACCCTAGAAATACTTTACTACGCTGGGTGGTAACCATACATGACTGACTTCAATAAGTTAGCTAGTTTACTGTAACCCTAGACATACTTTACTACGCTGGGTGGTAACCATACATGACTGCCTTCAAAAACTTAGATAGTTAATGTAACCCTAGACATCCTTCACTACGCTGGGTGGTAACCAAAAATGACTGCCTTCAATAAGTTAGAAAGTTTACTGTAACCATAGACATCATTCACTACGCAGGGTGGTAACCATACATGACTGCCTTCAATAAGTTAGCTATTTTCCTATAGCCTTAAACTTCCTTTACTACGCTGGGTGGTAACCATACATGACTGCCTTCAAAAACTTAGATAGTTAATGTAACCCTAGACATCCTTCACTACGCTGGGTGGTAACCAAAAATGACTGCCTTCAATAAGTTAGAAAGTTTACTGTAACCATAGACATCATTCACTACGCAGGGTGGTAACCATACATGACTGCCTTCAATAAGTTAGGTAGATTACTGTAACCCTAGACATACTTTACTACGCTGGGTGGTAACCATACATGACTGTTTTCAATAAGTTAGCTAGTTTACTGTAACCCTAGACATCCTTTACTACGCTGGGTGGAAACCATACATGACTGCCTTCAATAAATTAGATAGTTTACTGTAACCCGAGACATCCTTTACTACGCTGGGTGGTAACCATACATGACTGTCTTCAAAAAGTTAGCTAGTTATCTGTAACCCTAGACATCCTTTACTACGCTGGGTGGTAACTATACATGACTGCATTCAAAAAGTTAGACAGTTTACTGTAACCTTAGACATCCTTTACTACGCTGGGTGGTAACCATACATGACTGCCTTATAAATTAGCTAATTTACTGTAACCCTAGACATCCTTCACAACGCTGGGTGGTAACCATACACGACTGCTTTCAAATATTTAGATAGTTTACTGTAACCCTAAACTTCCTTTACTACGCTGGGTGGTAACCATACATGATTTCCTTATAAGTTGGCTAGTTTACCGTTACAATTAACATTCTTCACTACGCTGGGTGGTATCCATACATGACTGCCTTCAGTAATATAGCTAGTTTACTGTAACCCTAGACATCCTATACTACACTGGGTGGTAACCATACATGACTGCCTTCAGTAAGTTAGCTAGTTTACTGTAACCCTAGACATCCTTTACTGCGCTGGGTGGTAACCATACATGACTGCCTTCACTAAGTTACCTAGATTACTGTAACCCTAGAGATCCTTGACTACGCTGCGTGGTAACCATACATGATTGCCTTCAATAAGCTAGATAGTTTACTGTAACCCTAGACATCCTTCACTACGCTGGGTGGTAACCATACATGACTGCCTTCATAAAATTAGCTAGTTTACTGTACCCCTAGACATCCTCTACTACGCTGCGTGGTAACCATACATGACTGCCTTCAGTAAGTTAGCTAGTTAACTGAAACTCTACACATCCTTGACTGCGCTGAGTGGTAAACATACATGACTGCCTTCAATAAGTTAGCTAGTTTACTGTAACCCTAGACATCCTTGACTACGCTGGCTGCTAACCAAACATGGCTGCCTTCAATAAGTTAGCTAGTTTACTGTAACCATAGACATCCTTGACTACGCTGGGTGGTAACCATACATGACTGCCTTCAATAAGTTAGCTAGTTTACTGTAACCCTAGACATCCTTTACTACGCTGAGTGGTAACCATACAAGACTGCCCTCAATAAGTTAGCTGGTTTACTGTAACCCTAGACATCCTTTACTACGCTGGGTGGTAACCATACATGACTACCTTCAATAAGTTCGCAAGTTTAATGGAACCCTAGACATCCTTTACTACGCTGGGTGGTAACCATACATGACTGCTCTCAGTAAGTTATCTAGTTTACTGTAACCCTAGACATCCTTCATTTCGCTGGGTGGTAACCATACATGACTGCCTTCAATAAATTAGCTAGTTTACTGAAACCCTAGACATCCTTCACTACGCTGGGTGGTAACCATACATGACTGCCTTAAATAAGTTACCTAGTTTACTGTAACTCTAGACATCCTTTACTATGCTGGGTGGTAACCATACATGACTGCCTTAAATAAGTTACCTAGTTTACTGTAACCCTAGACATCCTTCACTACGCTGGGTGGCAACCATACATGACTGCCTTAAATAAGTTACCTAGTTTACTGTAACCAAAGAAATCCTTTACTACGCTGGGTGGTAACCATACATGACTGCCTTATAAGTTAGCTAATTTACTGTAACCCTAGACATCCTTCACAACGCTGGGTGGTAACCATACACGACTGCTTTCAAATATTTAGATAGTTTACTGTAACCCTAAACTTCCTTTACTACGCTGGGTGGTAACCATACATGATTTCCTTATAAGTTGGCTAGTTTACCGTTACAATTAACATTCTTCACTACGCTGGGTGGTATCCATACATGACTGCCTTCAGTAAAATAGCTAGTTTACTGTAACCCTAGACATCCTATACTACACTGGGTGGTAACCATACATGACTGCCTTCAGTAAGTTAGCTAGTTTACTGTAACCCTAGACATCCTTTACTGCGCTGGGTGGTAACCATAAATGACTGCCTTCACTAAGTTACCTAGATTACTGTAACCCTAGAGATCCTTGACTACGCTGCGTGGTAACCATACATGACTGCCTTCAATAAGCTAGATAGTTTACTGTAACCCTAGACATCCTTCACTACGCTGGGTGGTAACCATACATGACTGCCTTCATAAAATTAGCTAGTTTACTGTACCCCTAGACATCCTCTACTACGCTGCGTGGTAACCATACATGACTGCCTTCAGTAAGTTAGCTAGTTAACTGTAACTCTACACATCCTTGACTGCGCTGAGTGGTAAACATACATGACTGCCTTCAATAAGTTAGCTAGTTTACTGTAACCCTAGACATCCTTGACTACGCTGGCTGCTAACCAAACATGGCTGCCTTCAATAAGTTAGCTAGTTTACTGTAACCATAGACATCCTTGACTACGCTGGGTGGTAACCATACATGACTGCCTTCAATAAGTTAGCTAGTTTACTGTAACCCTAGACATCCTTTACTACGCTGAGTGGTAACCATACAAGACTGCCCTCAATAAGTTAGCTAGTTTACTGTAACCCTAGACATCCTTTACTACGCTGGGTGGTAACCATACATGACTACCTTCAATAAGTTCGCAAGTTTAATGGAACCCTAGACATCCTTTACTACGCTGGGTGGTAACCATACATGACTGCTCTCAGTAAGTTATCTAGTTTACTGTAACCCTAGACATCCTTCATTACGCTGGGTGGTAACCATACATGACTGCCTTCAATAAATTAGCTAGTTTACTGAAACCCTAGACATCCTTCACTGCGCTGAGTGGTAACCATACATGACTGCCTTAAATAAGTTACCTAGTTTACTGTAACTCTAGACATCCTTTACTATGCTGGGTGGTAACCATACATGACTGTCTTAAATAAGTTACCTAGTTTACTGTAACCCTAGACATCCTTCACTACGCTGGGTGGCAACCATACATGACTGCCTTAAATAAGTTACCTAGTTTACTGTAACCAAAGAAATCCTTTACTACGCTGGGTGGTAACCATACATGACTGCCTTATAAGTTAGCTAATTTACTGTAACCTTAGACATCCTTCGCTACGCTCGGTGGTAACCATACATGACTGCCTTCAGTAAGTTGGCTAGTTTACTGTAACCCTAGACATCCTTTACTACGCTGGGTGGTAACCAAACATGACTGCCATCAATAAGTTAGCTAGTTTACTGTAACCCTAGACATTCTTTACTACGCTGGGTGGTAACCATACATAACTGCCTTCAATAAGTTAGCTAGTTTACTGTAACCCTAGACATCCTTTACTACGTTGGGTGGTACCCATGCATCACTGCCTTCAATAAGTTAGCTAGTTTACTGTAACCCTAGACATCCTTGACTACGCTGGGTGGTAACCATACATGACTGCCTTATAAGTTAGATAGTTTCCTGTAACCCTAGACATCCTTTACTACGCTGGGTGGTAACCATGCATGACTGCCTTATAAGTTAGCTACTTTACTGTAACCCTAGACATCCTTCACTACGCTGGGTGGTAACCAAACATGACTGCCTTCAATAGGTTAGCTAGTTTCCAGTTTCCTGGAGCCTTAGACTTCCTTTACTACGCTGGGTGGTAACCATACATGATTGCCTTATAAGTTAGCTAGTTTACCGTTACCCTAGACATCCTTGACTACGCTGGGCGGTAACCATACATGACTGCCATCAATAAGTTAGGTAGATTACTGTAACCCTAGACATACTTTACTACGCTGGGTGGTAACCATACATGACTGTTTTCAATAAGTTAGCTACTTTACTGTAACCCTAGACATCCTTCACTACGCTGGGTGGTAACCAAACATGACTGCCTTCAATAGGTTAGCTAGTTTCCAGTTTCCTGGAGCCTTAGACTTCCTTTACTACGCTGGGTGGTAACCATACATGATTGCCTTATAAGTTAGCTAGTTTACCGTTACCCTAGACATCCTTGACTACGCTGGGCGGTAACCATACATGACTGCCATCAATAAGTTAGCTAGTTTACTGTAACCCTAGACATCCTTTACTACGCTGGGTGGTAACCATACATGGCTGCCCTCAATAAGTTAGCTAATTTAATGTAACCCTAGACATCCTTTACTACGCTGGCTGGTAACCATTCATGACTGCCTTCAATAAGTTAGGTAGTTTCCTGGAACCCTAGACATCCTTCACTCCGCTGGGTGGTAACCATACATGACTGCCTTATATGTTAGCTAGTTTACTGTAACCCTAGACATCATTTACTACGCTGGGTGGTAACCATACATGACTGCCTTCAATAAGTTAGCTAGTTTACTGTAACCCTAGACATCCTTTACTACGCTGGGTAGAAACCATACTTGACTGCCTTCAATAAATTCGATAGTTTACTGTAACCCTAGACATCCTTTACTACGCTGGGTGGTAACCATACATGACTGTCTTCAGTAAGTTAGCTAGTTTACTGTAACCTTAGACATCCTTTACTACGCTGGGTGGTAACCATACATGACTGCCTTCAGTAAGTTAGCTAGTTTACTGAAACCCTAGACATCCTTTATTACGCTGGGTGGTAACCAAACATGACTGCCTTCAATAAATTACCTAGTTTACTGTAACCCTAGACATCTTTTAATACGCTGGGTGGTAACCATACATGACTGCCTTCAATAAGTTACCTAGTTTACTGTAACCCTAGACATCCTTTACTACGCTGGGTGGTAACCATACATGACTGCCTTCAGTAAGTTAGCTAGTTTACTGTAACCCTAGACATCTTTTACTACGCTGGGTGGTAACCATACATAGCTGCTTTCAATATTCAATAAGTTAGCTAGTTTACTGTAACCCTAGACATCCTTTACTACGCTGGGTGGTAACCATACATCACTGCCTTCAATAAGTTACCTAGTTTACTGTAACCCTAGACATCTTTTACTACGCTGAGTGGTAACCATACATGACTGCCTTCAATAAGTTACCTAGTTTACTGTAACCCTAGACATCTTTTACTACGCTGGGTGGTAACCAAACATGACTACCTTCAATAAATTACCTAGATTACTGTAACCCTAGACATCTTTTATTACGCTGGGTGGTAACCATACATGACTGCCTTCAATAAGTTAGCTAGTTTACCGTAACCCTAGCCATCCTTTACTACGCTGGGTGGTAACCATACATGACTGCCTTGATTAAGTTAGCTAGTTTACTGTAACCCTAGACATCCTTGACTAAGCTGGGTGGTAACCATACATGACTGCCTTCAATAAGTTAGCTAGTTTACTGTAACCCTAGACATCCTTTACTACGCTGGGTGGTAACCATGCATGACTCCCTTCAATAAGTTAGCTAGTTTACTGTAACCCTAGACACCCTTTACTACGCTGGGTGGTAGCCATACATGCCTGCCTTCAACAAGTTAGCTAGTTTACTTTAACCCTAGACATCCTTTACTATGCTGGGTGGTAACCATACGTGACTGCCTTATAATTTAGCTAGTTTACTGTAACACTAGATATCCTTTACTACGCTGGGTGGTAACAATACATGACTGCCTTCAATAAGTTAACTAGTTTAATATAACCCTAGACATTCTTGACTACGCTGGGTGGTAACCATACATGATTGCCTTCAAAAAGTTAGATAGTCTCCCGAAACCCTAGACATCATTTACTGCGCTGGGTGGTAACCATACATTACTGCCTTATAAGTTAGCTAGTTTACTGTAACCCTAGACATCCTTTACTACGCTGGGTGGTACCCATACATCACTGCCTTCAATAAGTTAGCTAGTTTACTGTAACCCTAGACATCCTTGACTACGCTGGGTGGTAACCATACATGACTGCCTTATAAGTTAGATAGTTTCCTGTAACCCTAGACATCCTTTACTACGCTGGGTGTTAACCATGCATGTCTGCCTTATAAGTTAGCTACTTTACTGTAACCCTAGACATCCTTCACTACGCTGGGTGGTAACCAAACATGACTGCCTTCAATAGGTTAGGTAGTTTACTGTAACCCTAGACATACTTTACTACGCTGGGTGGTAACCATACATGACTAACTTCAATAAGTTAGCTAGTTTACTGTAACCCTAGACATCCTTACTACGCTGGGTGGTAACTGTACATGACTGCATTCAGTAAGTTACCTATAATATAACCTTAGACATCCTTTACTACGCTGGGTGTTATCCATACATGACTGCCTTCAATAAGTTAGCTAATTTACTGTAACCCTAGACATCCTTCACTACGCTGGGTGGTAACCAAAAATGACTGCCTTCAATAAGTTAGCTAGTTTACCGTTACAGTTGACATTCTTCACTACGCTGGGTGGTATCCATACATGACTGCCTTCAGTAATATAGCTAGTTTTCTGAAACCCTAGACATCCTTTACTACGCCTGGTGGTAATCATACATGACTGCCTTCAATAAGCTAGATAGTTTACTGTAACCCTAGACATCCTTCACTACGCTGGGTGGTAACCATACATGACTGCCTTCATAAAATTAGCTAGTTTACTGTACCCCTAGACATCCTATACTACGCTGGGTGGTAACCATACATGACTGCCTTCACTAAGTTACCTAGATTACTGTAACCCTAGACATCCTTGACTACGCTGGGTGGTAACCATACATGACTGCCTTCAATAAGTTAGCTAGTTTACTGTAACCCTAGACATCCTTGACTACGCATGGTGGTAACCATACATGACTGCCTTCAATAAGCTAGATAGTTTACTGTAACCCTAGACATCCTTCACTACGCTGGGTGGTAACCATACATGACTGCCTTCATAAAATTAGCTAGTTTACTGTACCCCTAGACATCCTCTACTACGCTGGGTGGTAACCATACATGACTGCCTTCAGTAAGTTAGCTAGTTAACTGTAACCCTAGACATCCTTGACTGCGCTGCGTGGTAACCATACATGACTGCCTTCAATAAGTTAGCTAGTTTACTGTAACCCTAGACATCCTTGACTACGCTGGGTGGTAACCATACATGACTGCCTTCAAAATGTTAGCTAGTTTACTGTAACCCTAGACATCCTTTAGTACGCTGGGTGGTAACCATACATTTCTGCCTTATAAGTTAGCTAGTTTACTGTAACCCTAGACATCCTTTACTACGCTGGGTGGTAAACATACATGAGTGCCTTCAATAAGTTAGCTAGTTTACTGTAAACCTAGACATCCTTGACTACGCTGGGTGGTAACCATACATGACTGCCTTCAGTAATTTAGTTAGTTTACTGTAACCCTAGACATCCTTTAGTACGCTGGGTGGTAACCATACATGACTGCCTTCAATAATTTAGCTACTTTACTGTAACCCTACACATCCTTGACTACGCTGGGTGGTAACCATACATGACTTCCATCAATAAGTTACCTAGTTTACTATAACGCTAGACATCCTTTATTACGCTGGGTGGTAACCATACATGACTTCCATCAATAAGTTACCTAGTTTACTATAACGCTAGACATCCTTTATTACGCTGGGTGGTAACCATCCGTGACTACCTTCAGTAAGTTAACTAGCCCTAGACACCCTTTACTACTCTGGATGGTAACCAAACGTGACTGCCTTCATAAGTTACCTAGTTTACTGTAACCCTGGACATCTTTTATTAGGCTGGGTGGTAACCATACATGACTGCCTTCAATAAGTTACCTAGTTTACTGTAACCATAGTCATCCTTTACTACGCTGGGTGGTAACCATACATGACTGCCTTCAATAGGTTAGCTAGTTTACTGTAACCATAGTCATCCTTTACTACGCTGGGTGGTAACCATACATGACTGCCTTCAGTAAGTTAGCTAGTTTACTGTACCCTTAGACATCCTTTACTATGCTGGGTGGTAACCATATATGACTGCCTTCAGGAATTTAGCTAGTTTACTCTAACCCTAGACATCCTTGACTACGCTGGGTGGTAACCATACATGACTGCCTTCAATAAGTTAGCTAGTTCTTAAACCCTAGGCATCCTTTACTACGCTGGGTGGTAACCATACATGACTGCCTTCAATAAGCTAGTTTACTGTAACCCTAGATATCCTTTACTACGCTGCGTGGTAACTGTACATGACTGCCTTCAATAAGTTAGCTAGTTTACTGTAATCCTAGACATCCTTTACTACACTGGGTGGTAACCATTCATCGCTGTCTTCAATAAGTTAGCTACTTTACTGTAACCCTAGACATGTTTTACTACGCTGGGTTGTAACCATGCATGACTACCTTCAATAAGGTACCTAGTTTACTGTAACCCTAGAGATTCCTTACCACGCTGGGTGGTAACCATACAAGACTGCCTTCAATAGGTTAGCTAGTTTACTGTAACCCTGGACATACTTTACTACGCTGGGTGGTAACCATACATGACTGCGATCAATAAGTTAGCTAGTTTACTGTAACCCTAGACATCCTTTACTACGCTGGGTGGTAACCATACATGACTGCCTTCAGTAAGTTAGCTTGTTTACTGTAACCTTAGACATCCTTTACTACGCTGAGTGGTAACCATACATGACTGCCTTCAATAAGTTAGGTAGTTTACTGGAACCCTAGACATCATTGACTACGCTAGGTGGTAACCATACATGACTGCCTTCAATAAGTTAGCTAGTTTACTGTAACCCTAGACATCATTTATTACGCTGGGTGGTAACCATACAAGATTGCTTTCAAAAATTTAGATAGTTTACTGTAACTCTAGACATTCTTTACTACGCTTGGTGGTAACCATACATGACTGCCTTATAAGTTAGCTAGTTTACCGTAACCCTAGCCATCCTTTACTACACTGGGTGGTAACCATACATGACTGCCTTCAATAAGTTAGCTACTTTACTGTAACCCTAGACATCCTTTACTACGCTGGGTGGTAACCATACATGACTGCCTTCAATAAGTTAGCTAGTTTCCTGTAACCCTAGAAATCCTTTACTACGCTGGGTGGTAACCATACATGACTACCTTCAATAAGTTAGCTAATTTAATGTAACCCTAGACATCCTTTACTACACTGGGTGGTAACCATACATGACTGCCTTCAAAAAGTTAGCTACTTAACGTAACCCTAGACATCCTTGACTACGCTGGGTGGTAACCATACATGACTGCCTTCAATAAGTTATCTAGTTTACTGTAACCCTAGACATGCTTTACTACGCTGGGTGGTAACCATACATGACTGCCTTCAATAAGCTAGATAGTTTACTGTAACCCTAGACAACCTTTACTACGCTGGGTGGTAACCATACATGACTACCTTCATAAAATTAGCTAGTTTACTGTACCCCTAGACATCCTTTACTACGCTGGGTGGTAACCATACATGCCTGCCTTCAAAAAGTTAGCTAGTTTACTGTAATCTTAGACATCCTTTACTACGCTGGGTGGCAACCATACATGACAGCCTTCAATAAGTTAGCTAGTTTACTGTAACCCTAGACATCCTTTTCTACGCTGGATGATAACCATACATGACTGCCTTCAGTAAGTTAGCTAGTATACTGTAACCTTAGACATCCTTTACTACGCTGGGTGGTAACCATACATGACTGCCTTCAGTAATTTAGCTAGTTTACTGTAACCCTACACATCCTTGACTACGCTGGGTGGTAACCATACATGACTGCCTTCAATATGTTAGCTAGTTTACTGTAACCCTAGACATCCTCGACTACGCTGGGTGGTAACCATACATGACTGCCTTCAGTAAGTTAGCTAGTTAAATGTAACCCTAGACATCCTTGACTACGCTGGGTGGTAACCATACATGACTGCCTTCAAAAAGTTAGACAATTTACTGTAACCTTAGACATCCTTTACTACGCTGGGTGGTAACCATACATGACTGCCTTATAAGTTAGCTAATTTACTGTAACCCTAGACATCGTTCGCAACGCTGGGTAGTAACCATACATGACTGCCTTCAGTAAGTTAGCTAGTTTACTGTAACTCTAGACATACTTTACTACGCTGGGTGGTAACCATACATGACTGCCTTCAATAAGTTAGCTAGTTTACTGTGACCCTAGACATCCTTTACAACGCTGGGTGGTAACCATACATGACTGCCTTCAATAACTTAGCTAGTTCTCTGTAACACTCGAAGTCCTTTACGACGCTGGGTGGTAACCATACATGACTGCCTTCAATAAGCTAGTTTACTGTAACCCTAGACATCCTTGACTATGCTGGATGGTAACCATACATGACAGCCTTCAGCAATTTAGCTAGTTTACAGTAAACCTAGACATCCTTTACTACGCTGGGTGGTAACCATACATGACTGCCATCAATATGTTAGCTAGTTTACTGTAACCCTAGACATCCTTTACTACGCTGAGTGGTAACCATACATGGCTGCCTTCAATAACTTAGGTAGTTTACTGTAACCCTAGACATCCTTGACTACGCTGGGTGGTAACCATACATGACTGCCTTATAAGTTAGCTAGTTTACCGTTACCCTAGACATCCTTGACTACACTGGGTGGTATCCATACATGACTGCCTTCAGTAATATAGCTATTTTTCTGTAACCCTAGACATCCTTTACTATGCTGGATGGTAACCATACATGACTGCCTTCAATAAGTTAGCTAATTTACTGTATCCCTAGACATCCTTTACTACGCTGGGTGGTAACCATACATGACTGCCTTCAGTAAGTTAGCTACTTTACTGTAACCCTAGACATCCTTTACTACGCTGGGTGGTAACCATTCATGACTGCCTTATAAGTTAGCTAGGTTACTGTAACCCTAGACATCCTTTACTGCGCTGGGTGGTAACCATACATGACTGCCTTCAATGAGTTAGCTAGTTTACTGTAACCCTAAACATCCTTTACTACGCTGGGTGGTACCCATACATCACTGCCTTCAATAAGTTAGCTAGTTTACTGTAACCCTAGACAACCCTTAGTACGCTGGGTGGTAACCATACATGACTGCCTTCAATAAGTTAGCTAGTTTACTGTAACCCTAGACATCATTTACTACGCTGAGTGGTAACCATACATGGCTGCCTTCAGTAAGTTAGCTAGTTTACTGTAACCCTAGACATCCTTTACTACGCTGAGTGGTAACCATTCATGACTGCCTTCAACAAGTTAGCTAGTTTACTGTAACCCTAGACATCCTTTACTATGCTGGGTGGTAACCATACATGACTGCCTTATAAGTTAGATAATTTACTGTAACCCTAGACATCCTTCACTACGCTGGGTGGTAACCATACATGGCTGCCTTCAATAAGTTAGCTAATTTACTGTAACCCTAGACATCCTTCACTACTCTGGGTGGTAACCAAACATGACTGCCTTCAATAGGTTAGGTAGTTTACTGTAATCCTAGACATACTTTACTACGCTGGGTGGTAACCATACATGACTTCCTTCAATAAGTTACCTAGTTTACCGTAACCCTAGCCATCCTTTACTACGCTGGGTGGTAACCATACACGACTGCCTTGATTAAGTTAGCTAGTTTACTGTAACCCTAGACATCCTTGACTACGCTGGGTGGTAACCATACATGACTGCCTTCAATAAGTTAGCTAGTTTACTGTAACCCTAGACATCCTTTACTACGCTGGGTGGTAACCATGCATGACTCCCTTCAATAAGTTAGCTAGTTTACTGTAACCCTAGACTTCCTTTACTACGCTGGGTGGTAGCCATACATGCCTGCCTTCAACAAGTTAGCTAGTTTACTTTAACCCTAGACATCCTTTACTATGCTGGGTGGTAACCATACGTGACTGCCTTATAATTTAGCTAGTTTACTGTAACACTAGATATCCTTTACTACGCTGGGTGGTAACAATACATGACTGCCTTCAATAAGTTAAATAGTTTAATATAACCCTAGACATTCTTGACTACGCTGGGTGGTAACCATACATGATTGCCTTCAACAAGTTAGATAGTCTACCGAAACCCTAGACATCATTTACTGCGCTGGGTGGTAACCATACATTACTGCCTTATAAGTTAGCTAGTTTACTGTAACCCTAGACATCCTTTACTACGCTGGGTGGTAACCATACATGACTGCCTTACAATAAGTTACCTAGTTTCCTGTAACAATAGATATCCTTTACTACACCGGGTGGTAACCATACATGGCTGCCTTCAATAAGTTACCTAGTTTACTGTAACCCTAGACATCCTTTACTACGCTGGGTGGTAACCATACATGACTGCCTTCAGTAATTTAGCTAGTTTACTGTAACCCTACACATCCTTGACTACGCTGGGTGGTAACCATACATGACTGCCTTCAATAAGTTAGCTAGTTTACTGTAACCCTAGACATCCTTGACTACGCTGGGTGGTAACCATACATGACTGCCTTCAGTAAGTTAGCTAGTTTACTGTAACCCTAGACATCCTTTACTACGCTGGGTGGTAACCATACATGACTGCCTTATAAGTTAGCTAGTTTACTGTAACCCTAGACATTCTTTACTACGCTGGGTGGTAACCATACATGACTGCCTTCAATAAGTTAGCTAGTTTACTGTAACCCTAGACATCCTTTACTACGCTGGGTGGTACCCATACATCACTGCCTTCAATAAGTTAGCTAGTTTACTGTAACCCTAGACATCCTTGACTACGCTGGGTGGTAACCATACATGACTGCCTTATAAGTTAGATAGTTTCCTGTAACCCTAGACATCCTTTACTACGCTGGGTGTTAACCATGCATGTCTGCCTTATAAGTTAGCTACTTTACTGTAACCCTAGACATCCTTCACTACGCTGGGTGGTAACCAAACATGACTGCCTTCAATAAGTTAGCTAGTTTACTGTAACCCTAGACATCCTTTACTACGCTGGGTGGTAACCATATATGACTGCCTTATAAGTTAGCTAATTTACTGTAACCCTAGACATCCTTTACTACGCTTGGTGGTAATTGTACATGTTTGCATTCAATAAGTTACCTAATTTAATATAACCATAGACATCCTTTACTACGCTGGGTGGTATCCATACATGACTGCCTTCAATAAGTTAGCTAATTTAATGAAACCCTAGACATCCTTTACTACGCTGGGTGGTAACCATACATGACTGCCTTCAATAACTTAGCTAGTTTACCGTTACAGTTGACATTCTTCACTACGCTGGGTGGTATCCATACATGACTGCCTTCAGTAATAGAGCTAGTTTACTGAAACCCTAGACATCCTTTACTACGCTGGGTGGTAATCATACATGACTGCCTTCAATAAGCTAGATAGTTTACTGTAACCCTAGACATCCTTCACTACGCTGGTGGTAACCATACATGACTGCCTTCATAAAATTAGCTAGTTTACTGTACCCCTAGACATCCTATACTACCCTGGGTGGTAACCATACATGACTGCCTTCACTAAGTTACCTAGATTACTGTAACCCTAGACATCCTTGACTACGCTGGGTGGTAACCATACATGACTGCCTTCAATAAGTTAGCTACTTTACTGTAACCCTAGACATCCTTGACTACGCTGGGTGGTAACCATACATGACTGCCTTCAATAAGCTAGATAGTTTACTGTAACCCTAGACATCCTTTACTATGCTGGGTGGTAACCATACATGACTGCCTTCAGTAATTTAGTTAGGTTACTGTAACCCTAGACATCCTTTAGTACGCTGGGTGGTAACCATACATGACTACCTTCAATAAGTTAGCTAGTTCTGTAACCATAGAAGTCCTTGACTACGCTGGGTGGTAAGCAAACATGGCTGCCTTCAATAAGTTAGCTAGTTTACTGTAACCCTAGACATCCCTTACTACGCTTGGTGGTAACCATACATGACTGCCTTCAAAATGTTAGCTAGTTTACTGTAACCCTAGACATCCTTTAGTACGCTGAGTGGTAACCATACATTTCTGCCTTATAAGTTAGCTAGTTTACTGTAACCCTAGACATCCTTTACTACGCTGGGTGGTAACCATACATGAGTGCCTTCAATAAGTTAGCTAGTTTACTGTAACCCTAGACATCCTTGACTACGCTGGATGGTAACCATACATGACTGCCTTCAGAAATTTAGTTAGTTTACTGTAACCCTAGACATCCTTTAGTACGCTGGGTGGTAACCATACATGACTGCCTTCAATAATTTAGCTAGTTTACTGTAACCCTAGACATCCTTGACTACGCTGGGTGGTAACCATTCAAGACTTCCATCAATAAGTTACCTAGTTTACTGTAACGCTAGACATCCTTTATTACGCTGGGTGGTAACCATACATGACTTCCATCAATAAGTTACCTAGTTTACTATAACGCTAGACATCCTTTACTACGCTGGGTGGTAACCATACATGACTGTCTTCAATAAGTTAGCTAGTTTACTGTAACCATAGACACCCTTTACTACACTCGATGGTAACCATACTTGACTGCCTTCATAAGTTACCTAGTTTACTGTAACCCTGGACATCTTTTATTAGGCTGGGTGGTAACCATACATGACTTCCATCAATAAGTTACCTAGTTTACTATAACGCTAGACATCCTTTACTACGCTGGGTGGTAACCATACATGACTGTCTTCAATAAGTTAGCTAGTTTACTGTAACCATAGACATCCTTTACTACGCTGGGTAGTAACCATACATGACTGCCTTCAGAAAGTTACCTTCTTTAAAGTAACCCTAGATATCCTTTACTACGCTGGGTGGTAACCATAAATGACTGCCTTCAGTAAGTTAGCCAGTTTACTAAACCCTTAGACATCCTTTAGTACGCTGAGTGGTAACCATACATGACTGCCTTCAATAAGT
>NC_137005.1:41536060-41629062 GCF_032717465.1 Coenobita brevimanus | reverse complement strand
TGACTGCCTTCAGTAAGTTAGCTAGTTAACTGTAACCCTAGATATCCTTTATTATGCTGGGTGGTAACCATACATGACTACCTTCAATAAGTTAGCTAGTTCTGTAACCCTAGAAATCCTTTACTATGCTGGGTGGTAACCATACATGACTGCCTTCACTAAGTTAGCTAGTTCTCTGTAACCCTAGACATCCTTTACTACGCTGGGTGGTAACCATACATGACTGTCTTCAATAAATTAGCTAGTTTACTGTAACCCTAGACATCCTTTACTACGCTAGGTGGTAACCATACATGACTTCCATGAATAAGTTAGCTAGTTTACTGTAACGCTTGACATCCTTTATTACGCTGGGTGGTAACCATACATGGCTGCCTTCAATAAGCTAGATTGTTTACTGTAACCCTAGACATAATTTACTACGCTGGATGGTAACCATACATGACTGCCTTCAGTAAGTTAGCTAATTTAATGTAACCCTAGACATCCTTGACTACGCTGGGTGGTAACCATACAATACTACCTTCAATAAGTTAACTAGTTTACTGTAACCCTAGACATCCTTTACTACGCTGGGTGGTAACCATACATGGCTGCCATCAATAAGCTAGCTAGTTTACTGTAACCCTAGACATGTTTTACTACGCTTTGTGGTAACCATACATGACTACCTTCAATAAGTTACCCCATTTTCTGTAACCCCAGAGATTCCTTACCACGCTGGGTAGTAACCATACATGACTGCCTTCAAAAAGTTAGCTAGTTAATGTAACCCTAGGCATCCTTTACTACGTTGGGTGGTAACCATACATAACTGCCTTCAGTAAGTTAGCTAGTTTACTGTAACCCTAGACATCCTTGACTACGCTGGGTGGTCACCATACATGACTGCCTTCAGTAACTTAGCTAGTTTACTGTAACACTAGACATCCTTTACCACGCTGGGTTGTAACCATACATGACTGCCTTCAATAAGTTAGCTAGTTTACTGTAACCCTAGACATCCTTGACTACGCTGGGTGGTAACCATACATGACTGCTTTCAATAAGCTAGATAGTTTACTGTAACCCTAGACATCCTTTACTACGCTGGGTTGTAACCATACATAACTGCCTTCAGTAAGTTAGCTAGTTTACTGTAATCTTAGACATCCTTTACTACGCTGGGTGGCAACCATACATGATAGCCTTCAATAAGTTAGCTAGTTTACTGTAACCCTAGACATCATTGACTACGCTGGGTGGTAACCATACATGACTGCCTTCAATAAGTTAGTTAGTTTACTGTAACCCTAGACATCCTTTACAATGCTGGGTGGTAACCATACATGACTGGCTTCAATAAGTTCGCTAGTTCCGTAACCCTTGAAATCCTTTACTACGCTGGTTGGTAACCATACATGGCTGCCTTCAATAAGTTAGCTACTTTACTGTAACCCTAGACATCCTTTAGTAAGCTGGGTGGTAACCATACATTACTACCTTATAAGTTAGCTAGATTCCTCGAACCCTAGACATCCATTACTACGCTGGGTGGTAAACATACATGACTGCCTTGAATAAGTTAGCTACTTTACTGTAACCCTAGACATAATTTACTACGCTGGGTGGTAACCATACATGACTGCCTTCAATAAGTTACCTAGTTTACTGTAACCCTAGACATGCTTTACTACGCTGGGTGGTAACCATACATAGCTGCCTTCAATAAGTAAACTAGTTTACTGTAACCCTAGACATCCTTTACTACGCTGGGTGGTAACCATACATGACTTCCATCAATAACTTACCTAGGTTACTGTAACGATAGAAATCTTTTATTACGCTGGGTGGTAACCATACATGACTTCCATCAATAAGTTAGCTAGTTTACTGTAACCCTAGACATCCTTTACTACGCTGGGTGGTAACCATACGTGACTGCCTTCAGTAAGTTAGATAGCCCTAGACACCCTTTACTACGCTGGGTGGTAACCAAACATGACTGCCTTCAATAAGTTACCTAGTTTACTGTAACCCTAGACATCTTTTATTACGTTGGGTGGTAACCATACATGACTGATTTCAATAAGTTACCTAGTTTACTGTAACCCTAGACATTCTTTACTACGCTGGGTGGTAACCATACATGACTGCCTTCAATTACTTAGCTAGTTTACTGTAACCTTAGACATCCTTTACTACGCTGGGTGGTAACCATACATGACTGCCTTCAGTAATTTAGCTAGTTTACTCTAACCCTCGACATCCTTGACTACGCTGGGTGGTAACCATACCTGACTGCGTTCAATAAGTTAGCTAGTTTACTGTAAACCTAGACATCCTTGACTACGTTGGGTGGTAACCATACATGACTGCCTTCAGTAAGTGAGCTAGTTAACTGTAACCCTAGATATCCTTTATTATGCTGGGTGGTAACCATACATGACTGCCTTCAGTAAGTTAGCTAGTTCTGTAACCCTAGAAATCCTTTACTATGCTGGGTGGTAACCATACATGACTGCCATCAATAAGTTAGCTAGTTCTGTA
Source organism: Coenobita brevimanus (assembly GCF_032717465.1). Lineage (NCBI taxonomy): Eukaryota > Metazoa > Arthropoda > Malacostraca > Decapoda > Coenobitidae > Coenobita > Coenobita brevimanus. Next base: position 41,626,533 of record NC_137005.1, on the reverse strand, counting down.
ACCCTAGACATCCTTTACTACGCTGAGTGGTAACCATTCATGGCTGCCTTCAATAAGTTAGCTAGTTTACTGTAACCCTAGACATCCTTTACTACGCTGGGTGGTAACCATACATGACTGCCTTCAAAATGTTAGCTGGTTTACTGTGACCCTAGACATCCCTTACTACGCTGGGTGGTAACCATACATAGCTGCCTTCAATAAATTAGCTAGTTTACTATAACCCTAGACATTCTTTACTACGCTAGGTGGTAACCATAAATGACTGCCTTATAAGTTAGCTAGTTTACTGTAACCCTAGACATCCTTGACTACGGTGGGTGGTAGCCATATATGACTGCCTTCAGTAATTTAGCTAGTTTCTTCTAACCCTAGACATCCTTGACTACGCTGGGTGGTAACCATACATGACTGCCTTCAATAAGTTTGCTATTTCTCTGTATCCTTAGAAATCCTTTACTACGCTGGGTGATAACCATACATGACTGCCCTCAATAAATTAGCTAGTTTAATGTAACCCTAGACATGCTTTACTAGACTGGGTGGTAACCATACATGACTGCTTTCAATAAGCTAGATAGTTTACTGTAACCCTAGACATCCTTTACTACGCTGGGCTGTAACCATGCATGACTGCATTCATAAAATTAGCTAGTTTACTGTACCCCTAGACATCCTTTACTACGCTGGGTGGTAACCATACATGAATGCATTCAAAAAGTTACCTAGTTCTCTGTAATCTTAGACATCCTTTACTACGCTGCGTGGCAACCATACATGATAGCCTTCAATAAGTTAGCTAGTTTACTGTAACCCTAGACATCCTTGACTACGCTGCGTGGTAACCTTACATGACTGCCTTCAATAAGTTAGGTAGTTTACTGTAACCCTAGACATCCTTTACAATGCTGGGTGGTAACCATACATGACTGCCTTCAATAAGTTCGCTAGTTTACTGTAACCCTAGACATCCTTTAGTACGCTGGGTGGTAACCATACATTACTGCCTTATAAGTTAGGTAGATTCCTCTAACCCTAGACATCCTTTACTACGCTGGGTGGTAACCATACATGACTGCTTTTAATAAGTTAGCTAGCTTACTGTAACCCTAGACATAATTTACTACGCTGGGTGGTAACCATACATGACTGCCTTCAATAAGTTACCTAGTTTACTGTAACCCTAGACATGCTTTACTATGCTGGGTTGTAACCATACATGACTGCCTTCAATAAGTTACCTAGTTTACTGTAACCCTAGACATGCTTTACTATGCTGGGTGGTAACCATACATGACTGCCTTCAATAAGTTACCTAGTTTACTGTAACGCTAGACATCCTTTATTACGCTTGGTGGTAACCATACATGACTTCTATCAATAAGTTAGCTAGTTTACTGTAACCCTAGACATCCTTTATTACGCTGGGTGGTTACCATACGTGACTGCATTCAGTAAGTTAGCTAGCCCTAGACACCCTTTACTACACTGGGTTGTAACCAAACATGACTGCCTTCAATAAGTTACCTAGTTTACTGTAACCCTAGACATCTTTTATTACACTGGGAGGTAACCATACATGACTGATTTCAGTAAGTTACCTAGTTTACTGTAACCTTAGACATTCTTTACTACGCTGGGTGGGAACCATACATGACTGCCCTCAATAAATTAGCTAGTTTAATGTAACCCTAGACATGCTTTATTAGGCTGGGTGGTAACAATACATGACTGCCTTCAATAAGGAAGCTAGTTTACTGTAACCCTAGACATCCTTTACTACGCTGGGTGGTAACCATACATGACTGCCTTCAATAAGTAAGCTAGTTTACTGTAACCCTACACATCCTTTACTACGATGGGTGGTAACCATACATGACTGCCTTCAATAAGTTAGCTAGTTTAATATAACCCTAGACATGCTTTACTAGGCTGGGTGGTAACCATACATGACTGCCCTCAATAAGTTAGCTAGTTTACTGTAACCCTAGACATGCTTTACTACGCTGGGTGGTAACCATACATGACTGCCCTCAATAAATTAGCTAGTTTAATGTAACCCTAGACATCCTTTACTACGCTGGGTGGTAACCATACATGACTGTCTTCAATAAGTTAGCTAGTTTAATGTAACCCTAGACATCCTTTACTAGGCTCGGTGGTAACCATACATGACTGCCCTCAATAAGTTAGCTAGTTTAATGTAACCCTAGACATGCTTTACTACGCTGGGTGGTAACCATACATGACTGTCTTCAATAAGTTCGCTAGTTTACTATAACCCTAGACATCCTTTACTACGCTGGGTGGTAACCATACATGACTGTCTTCAATAAGTTAGCTAGTTTACTGTAATCCTAGACATTCTTTACTACGCTGGGTGGTAACCATACATGGCTGCCTTCAATAAGCTAGCTAGTTTACTGTAACCCTAGACATCCTTTACTACGCTGGGTGGTAACCATACATGACAGCCTTCAATAAGTTAGCTAGTTTACTGTAACCCTAGACATCCTTGACTACGCTGGGTGGTAACCATACATGACAGCCTTCAATAAGTTACCTAGTTTACTGTAACCCCAGAGATTCCTTACCAGGCTGGGTAGTAACCATACATGACTGCCTTCAAAAACTTAGCTAGTTAATGTAACCCTAGACATCCTTTACTACGCTGGGTGGTAACCATACATAACTGCCATCAGTAAGTTAGCTATTTTACTGTAACCTTAGACATCCTTGACTACGCTGGGTGGTAACCATACATGACTGCCTTCAGTAACTTAGCTAGTTTACTGTAACACTAGACATCCTTTACCACGCTGGGTGGTAACCATACATGACAGCCTTCAATAAGTAAGCTAGTTTACTGTAACCCTAGACATCCTTGACTACGCTGGGTGGTAACCATACATGACTGCCTTCAATAAGCTAGATAGTTTACTGTAACCCTAGACATCCTTTACTACGCTGGGTTGTAACCATACATGACTGCCTTCATAAAATTAGCTAGTTTACTGTACCCCTAGACATCCTTTACTACGCTGGGTGGTAACCATATATGACTGCATTCAATAAGTTAGCTAGATTACTGTAACCCTAGAAATCCTTTACTATGCTGCGTGGTAACCATACATGACTGACATCAATAAGTTAGCTAGTTCTGTCACCCTAGACATCCTTTACTACGCTGAGTGGTAACCATTCATGGCTGCCTTCAATAAGTTAGCTAGTTTACTGTAACCCTAGACATCCTTTACTACGCTGGGTGGTAACCATACATGACTGCCTTCAAAATGTTAGCTGGTTTACTGTGACCCTAGACATCCCTTACTACGCTGGGTGGTAACCATACATAGCTGCCTTCAATAAATTAGCTAGTTTACTGTAACCCTAGACATTCTTTACTACGCTGAGTGGTAACCATAAATGACTGCCTTATAAATTAGCTAGTTTACCGTAACCCTAGACATCCTTGACTACGGTGGGTGCTAGCCATATATGACTGCCTTCAGTAATTAGGTAGTTTTCTGTAACCCTAGACATCCTTTTCTACGCTGGGTGGTAACCATATATGACTGCCTTCAGTAATTTAGCTACTTTACTCTAACCCTAGACATCCTTGACTACGCTGGGTGGTAACCATACATGACTGCCTTCAATAAGTTTGCTACTTCTCTGTAACCTTAGAAATCCTTTACTACGCTGGGTGATAACCATACATGACTGCCCTCAATAAATTAGCTAGTTTAATGTAACCCTAGACATGCTTTACTAGGCTGGGTGGTAATCATACATGACTGCCTTCAATAAGTAAGCTAGTTTACTGTAACCCTAGACAACCTTGACTACGGTGGGTGGTAACCATAAATGACTGCCTTCAATAAGCTAGATAGTTTACTGTAACCCAAGACATCCTTTACTACGCTGGGTTGTAACCATACATGACTGCATTCATAAAATTAGCTAGTTTACTGTACCCCTAGACATCCTTTACTACGCTGGGTGGTAACCATACATGACTGCATTCAAAAAGTTGGCTAGTTTACTGTAATCTTAGACATCCTTTACTACGCTGGGTGGCAACCATACATGATAGCCTTCAATAAGTTAGCTAGTTTACTGTAACCCTAGACATCCTTGACTACGCTGGGTGGTAACCATACATGACTGCCTTCAATAAGTTAGCTAGTTTACTGTAACCCTAGACATCCTTTACAATGCTGGGTGGTAACCATACATGACTGCCTTCAATAAGTTCGCTAGTTTACTGTAACACTAGACATTCTTTAGTACGCTGGGTGGTAACCATACTTTACTGCCTTATAAGTTAGCTAGATTCCTCTAATCCTAGACATCCTTTACTACGCTGGGTGGTAACCATACATGACTGCCTTCAATAAGTTAGCTAGTTTACTGTAACCCTAGACATAATTTACTACGCTGGGTGGTAACCATACATGACTGCCTTCAATAAGTTACCTAGTTTACTGTAACCCTAGAGATGCTTTAGTACGCTGGGTGGTAACCATACATGGCTGCCTTCAATAAGTAAGCTAGTTTACAGTAACCGTAGACATCCTTTACTACGCTGGGTGGTAACCATACGTGACTTCCATCAATAAGTTACCTAGTTTCCTGTATCGCTAGAGATCCTTAATTACGCTGGGTGGTAACCTTACATGACTTCCATCAATAAGATAGCTAGTTTACTGTAACCCTAGACATCCTTTATTACGCTGGGTGGTTACCATACGTGACCTCCTTCAGTAAGTTAGCTAGCCCTAGACACCCTTTAATACGCTGGGTGGTAACCAAACATGACTGCCTTCAATAAGTTACCTAGTTTACTGTAACCCTAGACATCTTTTATTACGCTGGGTAGTAACCATACATGAGTGATTTCAATAAGTTACCTAGTTTACTGTAACCCTAGACATTCTTTACTACGCTGGGTGGTAACCATACATGACTCCCTTCAGTAAGTTAGCTAGTTTACTGTGCCCTGAGACATCCTTTACTACGCTGGGAGGTAGCCATATATAACTGCCGTCAGTAATTTAGCTAGTTTACTCTAACCCTAGACATCCTTGACTACGCTGGGTGTTAACCATACCTGACTGCCTTCAATAAGTTAGCTAGTTTACTGTAACCCTAGACATCCTTGACTACGTTGGGTGGTAACCATACATGACTGCCTTCAGTACGTTAGCAAGTTAACTGTAAACCTAGATATCCTTTATTTTGCTGGGTGGTAACCATACATGACTGCCTTCACAAAGTTAGGTAGTTCTCTGTAACCCTAGACATCCTTTACTACGCTGAATGGTAACCATACATGACTGCCTTCAAAATGTTCGCTGGATTACTGTGACCCTAGACATCCCTTACTACGCTGGGTGGTAACCATACATGACTGCCTTCAGTAATTAGGTAGTTTTCTGTAACCCTAGACATCCTTTACTACGCTGGGTGGTAACCATACATGACTGCCTTCAGTAATTTAGCTAGTTTACTCTAACCCTAGACATCCTTGACTACGCTGGGTGGTAACCATACATGACTGCCTTCAATAAGTTTGCTAGTTCTCTGTAACCTTAGAAATCCTTTACTACGCTGGGTGATAACCATACATGACTGCCTTCAATAAGTTAGCTAGTTTAATGTAACCCTAGACATGCTTTACTAGGCTGGGTGGTAACCATACATGACTGCCCTCAATAAGTTAGGTAGTATACTTTAACCCTGGACATGCTTTACTACGCTGGGTGGTAACCATACATGACTGTCTTCAATAAGTTAGCTAGTTTACTATAACCCTAGACATCCTTTACTACGCTGGGTGGTAACCATGCATGACTGTCTTTAATAAATTAGCTAGTTTACTGTAACCCTAGACATCCTTTACTACGCTGGGTGGTAACAATACATGACTGCCTTCAATAAGTTAGCTAGTTTACTGTAACCCTAGAAATCCTTTACTACGCTGGGTGGTAACCATACATGACTGCCTTCAATAAGTTAGCTACTTTAATGTAACCCTAGACATGCTTTACTAGGCTGGGTGGTAACCATACATGACTGCCCTCAATAAGTTAGCTAGTTTACTGTAACCCTAGACATCCTTTACTACGCTGGGTGGTAACCATGCATGACTGTCTTTAATAAATTAGCTAGTTTACTGTAACCCTGGACATCCTTTACTACGCTGGGTGGTAACCATACATGACCGCCTTCAGTAAGTTAGCTAGTTCTGTAACCCTAGAAATCCTTTACTATGCTGGGTGGTAACCATACATAGCTGCCTTCAATAAGTTAGCTAGTTCTGTAACCCTAAAAATCCTTTACTACGCTGGGTGGTAACCATACTTGACTGCCTTCAATAAGTTAGCTACTTTACTGTAACCCTAGACATCCTTTACTACGCTGGATGGTAACCATACATGGCTGCCTTCAATAAGTTACCTAGTTTACTGTAGCCCTAAACATCCTTGACTACGCTGGGTGGTAACCATACATGACTACCTTCAATAAATTAGCTAATTTAATGTAACCCTAGACATCCTTTACTACGCTGGGTAGTAACAATACATGACTGCCTTCAATAAGTTAGCTAGTTTACTGTAATTCTAGACATTCTTTACTACGCTGGGTGGTAACCATACATGGCTGCCTTCAATGAGCTAGCAAGTTTACTGTAACCCGAGACATGTTTTACTACGCTGGGTGGTAACCATACATGACTACCTTCATTAAGTTACCTAGTTTACTGTAACCCCAGAGATTCCTTACCACACTGGGTAGTAACCATACATGACTGCCTTCAAAAAGTTAGCTAGTTAATGTAACCCTAGACATCCTTTACTACGTTGGGTGGTAACCATACATAACTGCCTTTAGTAAGTTAGCTAGTTTACTGTAATCCTAGACATCCTTGACTACGCTGGGTGGTAACCATACATAACTGCCTTCAGTAACTTAGCTAGTTTACTGTACCCCTAGACATCCTTTACCACGCTGGGTGGTAACCATACATGACTGCCTTCAATAAGTTAGCTAGTTTACTATAACCCTAGACATCCTTTACTACGCTGGGTTGTAACCATACATGACTGCCTTCATAAAATTAGCTAGTTTACTGTACCCCTGGACATCCTTTACTACGCTTGGTGGTAACCATACATTACTGCATTCAAAAAGTTAGCTAGTTTACTGTAATCGTAGATATCCTTTACTACGCTGGGTGACAACCATACATGATAGCCTTCAATAAGTTAGCTAGTTTACTGTAACCCTAGACATCTTTTATTACGCTGGGTAGTAACCATACATGAGTGATTTCAATAAGTTACCTAGTTTACTGTAACCCTAGACATTCTTTACTACGCTGGGTGGTAACCATACATGACTCCCTTCAGTAAGTTAGCTAGTTTACTGTGCCCTGAGACATCCTTTACTACGCTGGGGGGTAACCATATATAACTGCCGTCAGTAATTTAGCTTGTTTACTCTAACCCTAGACATCCTTGACTACGCTGGGTGGTAACCATACCTGACTGCCTTCAATAAGTTAGCTAGTTTACTGTAACCCTAGACATCCTTGACTACGTTGGGTGGTAACCATACATGACTGCCTTCAGTACGTTAGCTAGTTAACTGTAACCCTAGATATCCTTTATTATGCTGGGTGGTAACCATACATGACTGCCTTCACAAAGTTAGGTAGTTCTCTGTAACCCTAGACATCCTTTACTACGCTGAATGGTAACCATACATGACTGCCTTCAAAATGTTCGCTGGATTACTGTGACCCTAGACATCCCTTACTACGCTGGGTGGTAACCATACATGACTGCCTTCAGTAATTAGGTAGTTTTCTGTAACCCTAGACATCCTTTACTACGCTGGGTGGTAACCATATATGACTGCCTTCAGTAATTTAGCTAGTTTACTCTAACCCTAGACATCCTTGACTACGCTGGGTGGTAACCATACATGACTGCCTTCAATAAGTTTGCTAGTTCTCTGTAACCTTAGAAATCCTTTACTACGCTGGGTGATAACTATACATGACTGCCCTCAATAAATTAGCTATTTTAATGTAACCCTAGACATGCTTTATTAGGCTGGGTGGTAACCATACATGACTGCCTTCAATAAGTTAGCTAGTTTAATGTAACCCTAGACATGCTTTACTAGGCTGGGTGGTAACCATACATGACTGCTCTCAATAAGTTAGGTAGTATACTTTAACCCTGGACATGCTTTACAACGCTGGGTGGTAACCATACATGACTGTCTTCAATAAGTTAGCTATTTTACTATAACCCTAGACATCCTTTACTACGCTGGGTGGTAACCATGCATGACTGTCTTTAATAAATTAGCTAGTTTACTGTAACCCTAGACATCCTTTACTACGCTGGGTGGTAACAATACATGACTGCCTTCAATAAGTTAGCTAGTTTACTGTAATCCTAGAAATCCTTTACTACGCTGGATGGTAACCATACATGACTGCCTTCAATAAGTTAGCTACTTTAATGTAACCCTAGACATGCTTTACTAGGCTGGGTGGTAACCATACATGACTGCCCTCAATAAGTTAGCTAGTTTACTATAACCCTAGACATCCTTTACTACGCTGGGTGGTAACTATGCATGACTGTCTTTAATAAATTAGCTAGTTTACTGTAACCCTGGACATCCTTTACTACGCTGGGTGGTAACCATACATGACCGCCTTCAGTAAGTTAGCTAGTTCTGTAACCCTAGAAATCCTTTACTATGCTGGGTGGTAACCATACATAGCTGCCTTCAATAAGTTAGCTAGTTCTGTAACCCTAAAAATCCTTTACTACGCTGGGTGGTAACCATACTTGACTGCCTTCAATAAGTTAGCTACTTTACTATAACCCTAGACATCGTTTACTACGCTGGGTGGTAACCATACATGACTGCCTTCAATAAGTTACCTAGTTTACTGTAGTCCTAAACATCCTTGACTACGCTGGGTGGTAACCATACATGACTACCTTCAATAAATTAGCTAATTTAATGTAACCCTAGACATCCTTTACTACGCTGGGTAGTAACAATACATGACTGCCTTCAATAAGTTAGCTAGTTTACTGTAATTCTAGACATTCTTTACTACGCTGGGTGGTAACCATACATGGCTGCCTTCAATGAGCTAGCTAGTTTACTGTAACCCGAGACATGTTTTACTACGCTGGGTGGTAACCATACATGACTACCTTCATTAAGTTACCTAGTTTACTGTAACCCCAGAGATTCCTTACCACACTGGGTAGTAACCATACATGACTGCCTTCAAAAAGTTAGGTAGTTAATGTAACCCTAGACATCCTTTACTACGTTGGGTGGTAACCATACATAACTGCCTTTAGTAAGTTAGCTAGTTTACTGTAATCCTAGACATCCTTGACTACGCTGGGTGGTAACCATACATAACTGCCTTCAGTAACCTAGCTAGTTTACTGTACCCCTAGACATCCTTTACCACGCTGGGTGGTAACCATACATGACTGCCTTCAATAAGTTAGCTAGTTTACTATAACCCTAGACATCCTTGACTTCGCTGGGTGGTAACCATACATGACTGCCTTCAATAAGCTAGATAGTTTACTGTAACCCTAAACATCCTTTACTACGCTGGTTGGTAACCATACATGACTGCCTTCAATAAGTTAGCTAGTTTACTGTAACCCTAGACATCCTTTAGTACGCTGGGTGGTAACCATACATTACTGCCTTATAAGTTAGCTAGATTCCTCTTACCCTAGACATCCTTTTCTACGCTGGGTGGTAACCATACATGACTGCCTTCAATAAGTTAGTTAGTTTACTGTAACCCTAGACATAATTTACTACGCTGGGTGGTAACAATACATGACTGCCTTCAATAAGTTAGCTAGTTTACTGTAACCCTAGACATCCTTTACTACGCTGCGTGGTAACCATACATGACTTTCATCAATAAGTTACCTAGTTTACTGTTACGCTAGACATCCTTTATTACGCTGCGTGGTAACCATACATGACTTCCATCAATAAGTTACCTAGTTTACTGTAACGCTAGACATCCTTTATTACGCTGGGTGGTAACCATACGTGACTGCCTTCAGTAAGTTAACTAGCCCTAGACACCCTTTACTACGCTGGGTGGTAACCAAACATGACTGCCTTCAATAAGTTACCTAGTTTACTGTAACCCTAGACATCTTTTATTACGCTGGGTGGTAACCATACATGACTGATTTCAATAAGTTCCCTAGTTTACTGTAACCCTAGACCTCCTTTACTACGCTGGGTGGTAACCATACATGACTGCCTTCAATAACTTAGCTAGTTTACTGTAACCTTAGACATCCTTTACTATACTGAGTGGTAACCATACATGACTGCCTTCAGTAAGTTAGCTTGTTTACTCTAACCCTAGACATCCTTTACTACGCTAGGTGTTAACCATACATGACTGCCTTCAATAAGTTAGCTAGTTTACTGTAACCCTAGACATCCTTTACTACGCTGGGTGGTATCCATACATGACTGCCATCAGTAAGTTAGCTAGTTTACTGTAACCCTAGGCATCCTTTACTACGCTGGGTGGTAACCATACATGACTGCCTTCAGTAAGTTAGCTAGTTTACTCTAACCTTAGACATCCTTTACTACGCTGCGTGGTAACCATACATGACTGCCTTCTGTAATTTAGTTAGTTTACTGTAACCCTAGACATCCTTTAGTACGCTGGGTGGTAACCATACATGACTGCCTTCAATAAGTTAGCTAGTTCTGTAATCCTAAAATTTCTTTATTATGCTGGGTGGTAACCATACATGACTGCCTTCAATAAGTTAGCTAGTTCTGTAACCCTAGACATCCTTTACTATGCTGGGTGGTAACCATACATGGCTGCCTTCAATAAGTTAGCTAGTTCTGTAACCCTAGAAATCCTTTACTACGCTGGGTGGTAACCATACCTGACTGCCTTTAATAAGTTAGCTACTTTACTGTAACCCTAGACATCCTTTACTACGCTGGGTGGTAACCATACATCACTGCCTTCAATAAGTTACCTAGTTTACTATAACAATAGATATCCTTTACTACACTGGGTGGTAACCATACATGGCTGCCTTCAATAATTTACCTAGTTTACTGTAGCCCTAAACATCCTTGACTACGCTGTTTGGTAACCATACATGACTGCCTTCAATAAGTTAGCAAGTTTACTGTAATCCTAGATATGTTTTACTACGCTGGGTGGTAACCATACATGACTACCTTCAATAAGTTACCTAGTTTACTGTAACCCCAGAGATTCCTTACCACGCTGGGTAGTAACCATACATGACTTCCTTCAATAATTTAGCTAGTTTACTGTAACCCTTGACATCCTTGACTACGCTGGGTGGTAACCATACATGACTGCCTTCAATAAGCTAGATAGTTTACTGGAACCCTAGACATCCTTTACTACGCTGGGTTGTAACCATACATGACTGCCTTCATAAAATTAGCTAGTTTACTGTACCCCTAGACATCCTTTACTACGCTGGGTGGTAACCATACATGACTGCATTCAAAAAGTTAGCTAGTTTACTTTAATCTTAGACATCTTTTACTACGCTGGGTGGCAACTATACATGATAGCCTTCAATAAGTTAGCTAGTTTAATGTAACCCTAGACATCCTTGACTACGCTGGGTGGTAACCATACATGACTGCCTTCAATAAGTTAGCTAGTTTATTGTAACCCTAGACATCCTTTACAATGCTGGGTGGTAACCATACATGACTGCCTTGAATAAATTCGCTCGTTCCGTAACCCTAGAAATCCTTTAATTCGCTGGTTGGTAACCATACATGGCTGCCTTCAATAAGTTAGCTAGTTTACTGTAACCCTAGACATCCTTTAGTACGCTGGGTGGTAACCATACATTACTGCCTTATAAGTTAGCTAGATTCCTCTAACCCTAGACATCCTTTAGTACGCTGGTTGGTAACCATACATGACTGCCTTCAATAAGTTAGCTAGTTTACTGTAACCCTATACATAATTTACTACGCTGGGTGGTAACCATACATGACTGCCTTCAATAAGTTACCTAGTTTATTGTAACCCTAGACATGCTTTACTACCCTGGATGGTAACCATACATGGCTGTATTCGATATGTAAGCTAGTTTACTGTAACCCTAGACATCCTTTACTACGCTGGGTGGTAACCATACATTACTTCCATCAATAAGTTACCTAGTTTGCTGTAACGCTAGACATCCTTTATTACACTGGGTGGTAACCATGCATGACTTCCATCAATATGTTACCTAGTTTACTGTAACGCTATACATCCTTTATTACGCTGGGTGGTAACCATACGTGACTGCCTTCAGTAAGTTAGCTAGTTTACTCTAACCCTAGACATCCTTTATTACGCTGGGTGGTAACCATACGTGACTGCCTTCAATAAGTTAGCTACTCTACTGTAACCCTAGACATCCTTGTTTACGCTGGGTGGTAACCATACATGACTGTCATCAGTAAGTTAGCTACTCTACTGTAACCCTAGACATCCTTTATTAAGCTGGGTGTTAACCATACATGACTGCCTTCAATAAGTTAGCTAGTTTACTGTAACCCTAGACATCCTTTACTACGCTGGGTGGTAACCATACATGACTGCCTTCAGTAATTAGGTAGTTTTCTGTAACCCTAGACATCCTTTACTACGCTGGGTAGTAACCATATATGACTGCCTTCAGTAATTTAGCTAGTTTACTCTAACCCTAGACATCCTTGACTACGCTTGGTGGTAACCATACATGACTGCCTTCAATAAGTTTGCTAGTTCTCTGTAACCTTAGAAATCCTTTACTACGCTGGGTGATAACGATACATGACTGTCCTCAATAAATTAGCTAGTTTAATGTAACCCTAGACATGCTTTATTAGGCTGGGTGGTAACCATACATGACTGCCTTCAATAAGTTACCTAGTTTACTGTAACCCTAGACATGCTTTACTACGCTGGGTGGTAACCATACATGGCTGCCTTCAATAAGTTAGCTAGTTTACTGTAATCTTAGACATCCTTTATTACGCTGGGTGGTAACCATACGTGACTGCCTTCAGTAAGTTAGCTAGCCCTAGACACCCTTTACCACGCTGGGTGGTAACTAAACATGACTGCATTCAATAAGTTACCTAGTTTACTGTAACCCTAGACATCTTTTATTACGCTGGGTGGTAACCATACATGACTGCCTTCAGTAAGTTAGCTAGTTTACTGTAACCCTAGACATCCTTTACTACGCTGGGTGGTAACCATACATGACTGCCTTCAGTAAATTAGCTAGTTTACTCTAACCCTAGACATCCTTTACTACGCTGGGTGTTAACCATACATGACTGCCTTCAATAAGTTAGCTAGTTTACTGTAATCCTAGACATCCTTTACTACGCTGGGTGGTAACCATACATGACTGCCTTCAGTAAGTTAGCTAGTTTACTGTAACCTTAGACATTCTTTACTACGCTGGGTGGTAACCATACATGACTGCCTTCAGTAATTTAGTTAGTTTACTGTAACCCTAGACATCCTTTAGTACGCTGGGTGGTAACCATACATGACTGCCTTCAATAAGTTAGCTAGTTCTGTAACCCTACAATTTCATTATTATGCTGGGTGGTAACCATACTTGACTTCCTTTAATGAGTTAGCTACTTTACTGTAACCCTAGACATCCTATACTACGCTGGGTGGTAACCATACATGACTGCCTTCAATAAGTTACCTAGTTTACTACAACAATAGATATCCTTTAGTACACTGGGTGGTAACCATACATGGCTGCCTTCAATAAGTTACCTAGTTTACTGGAACCCTAGACATCCTTTACTACGCTGGGTATTAACAATACATGACTGCCTTCAATAAGTTAGCTAGTTTACTGTAATCCTAGACATGTTTTCCTACGCTGGGTGGTAACCATACATGACTACCTTCAATATGTTACCTAGTTTACTATAACCCCAGAGATTCCTTACCACGCTGGGTAGTAACCATACATGACTGCCTTCAATAAGTTAGCTAGTTTACTGTAACCCTTGACATCCTTGACTACGCTGGGTGGTAACCATACATGACTGCCTTCAATAAGCTAGATAGTTTACTGTAACCCTAGACATCGTTTACTACGCTGGGTTGTAACCATACATGACTGCCTTAATAAAATTAGCTAGTTTACTGTACCCCTAGACATCCTTTACTACGCTGGGTGGTAACCATACATGACTGCATTCAAAAATTTAGCTATTTTACTGTAATCTTAGACATCCTTTACTACGCTAGATGGCAACTATACATGATAGCCTTCAATAAGTTAGCTAGTTTACTGTAACCCTAGACATCCTTGACTACGCTGGGTGGTAACCATACATGACTGCCTTCAATAAGTTAGCTAGTTTATTGTAACCCTAGATATCCTTTACAATGCTGGGTGGTAACCATACATGACTGCCTTCAATAAGTTCGCTCGTTCCGTAACCCTAGAAATCCTTTACTACGCTGGTTGGTAACCATACATGGCTGCCTTCAATAAGTTAGCTAGTTTACTGTAACCCTAGACATCCTTTAGTACGCTGGGTGGTAACCATACATTACTGCCTTATAAGTTAGCTAGATTCCTCTAACCCTAGACATCCTTTACTACGCTGGGTGGTAACCATACATGACTGCCTTCAATAAGTTAGCTAGTTTACTGTAACCCTAGACATAATTTACTACGCTGGGTAGTAACCATACATGACTGCCGTCAATAAGTTACCTAGTTTACTGTAACCCTAGACATGCTTTACTACGCTGGGTGGTAACCATACATGGCTGCCTTCGATAAGTTAGCTAGTTTACTGTAACCCTAGACATGATTTACTACGCTGGGTAGTAACCATACATGACTGCCGTCAATAAGTTACCTAGTTTACTGTAACCCTAGACATCCTTTACTACGCTGGGTGGTAACCATACAAGACTTTCATCAATAAGTAACCTAGTTTACTGTAACGCTATACATCCATTATTACGCTGGGTGGTAACCATACGTGACTGCCTTCAGTAAGTTAGCTAGTTTACTGTAACCCTAGAGACCTTTCATTACGCTGGGTGGTAACCATACATGACTGATTTCAATAAGTTACCTAGTTTGCTGTAACCCTATACATCCTTTACTACGCTGGGTGTTAACCATACATGACTACCTTCAGTAAGTTAGCTAGTTTACTGTAACCTTAGACATCCTTTACTACGCTGGGTGGTAACCATACATGACTGCCTTCAGTAAGTTAGCTAGTTTACTCTAACCCTATACATCCTTTACTACGCTGGGTGTTAACCATACATGACTACCTTCAGTAAGTTAGCTAGTTTACTGTACCCTTAGACATCCTTTACTACGCTGGGGGGTTACCATATATAATTGCCTTCAGTAATTTAGCTAGTTTACTCTAACCCTAGACATCCTTGACTACGCTGGGTGGTAACCATACATGACTGCCTTATAAGTTAGCTAATTTACTGTAACCCTAGACATCCTTCACTACGCTGGGTGGTAACCAAACATGACAGCCTTCAATAAGTTAGAAAGTTTTCTGTAACCATAACCATCATTCACTACGCAGGGTGGTAACCATATATGACTGCCTTCAATAAGTTAGCTAGTTTCCTGGAGCCTTAGACTTCCTTTACTACGCTGGGTGGTAACCATACATGACTGCCTTATAAGTTAGCTAGTTTACCGTTACCCTAGACATCATTGACTACGCTGGGTGGTAACCATACATGACTGCCATCAATAAGTTAGGTAGATTAATGTAACCCTAGACATACTTTACTACGCTGGGTGGTAACCATACATGACTGTTTTCAATAAGTTAGCTAGTTTACTGTAACCCTAGACATCCTTTACTACGCTGGGTGGTAACCGTACATGACTATCTTCAATAAGTTATCTAGTTTACTGTAACCCTAGACATCCTTTACTACGCTGGGTGGTAACCATACATGACTGCCTTCAATAAGTTAGCTAATTTAATGTAACCCTAGACATCCTTTACTACGCTGGGTGGTATCCATACATGACTGCCTTCAATAACTTAGCTAGTTTACTGTAATCCTAGACATCCTTTTCTACGCTGGGTGGTAACCATACATGGCTGCCTTCAATAAGTTAGCTAGTTTACTGTAACCCTAGACATGTTTTACTACGCTGGGTGGTAACCATGCATGACTACCTTCAATAAGTTACCTAGTTTACTGTAACCCTAGAGATTCCTTACCACGCTGGGTGGTAACCATACATGACTGCCTTCAAAAAGTTAGCTAGTTTACTGTAACCCTAGACATCCTTTACTACGCTGGGTGGTAACCATACATGACTGCCTTCATTAATTTAGTTAGTTTACTGTAACCCTAGACATCCTTCAGTACGCTGGGTTGTAACCATACATGACTGCCTTCAATAAGTTAGCTAGTTTAATGTAACCCTAGACATCTTTGACTACGCTGGGTGGTAACCATACATGACTGACTTCAGTAATTTAGCTAGTTTACTGTAACCCTAGACATCTTTGACTACGCTGGGTGGTAACCATACATAACTGACTTCAGTAATTTAGCTAGTTTACTGTAACCCTAGACATCCTTAACTACGCTGGGTGGTAACCATACATGACTACCTTCAGTAAGTTAGCTACTCTACTGTAACCCTAGACATCCTTGTTTACGCTGGGTGGTAACCATACATGACTGCCATCAGTAAGTTAGCTAGTTTACTGTAACCCTGGACATCCTTTACTACGCTGGGTGGTAACCATACATGACTGCCTTCAGTAAGTTAGCTAGTTTACTGTAACCTTAGACATCCTTTACTACGCTGGGTGGTAACCATACATGACTGCCTTCAGTAATTTAGTTAGTTTACTGTAACCCTAGACATGCTTTAGTACGCTGGGTGGTAACCATACATGACTGCCTTCAATAAGTTAGCTAGTTCTGTAACCCTACAATTTCTATATTATGCTTGGTGGTAACCATACAGGACTTCCTTCAATAAGTTAGCTAGTTCTGTAACCCTAGAAATCCTTTACTACGCTGGGTGGTAACCATACTTGACTGCCTTCAATAAGTTAGCTACTTTACTGTAACCCTAGACCTCCTTTACTATGCTAGGTGGTAACCATACATGACTGCCTTCAATAAGTTACCTAGTTTACTGTAACAATTGATATCCTTTACTACACTGGTTGGTAACCATACATGGCTGCCTTCAATAAGTTACCTAGTTTACTGTAGCCCTAAACATCCTTGACTACGCTGGGTGGTAACCATACATGACTGCCTTCAATAAGTTAGCTAATTTAATGTAACCCTAGACATCCTTTACTACGCTGGGTAGTAACAATACATGACTGCCTTCAATAAGTTAGCTAGTTTACTGTAACCCTAGACATCCTTTACAATGCTGGGTGGTAACCATACATGACTGCCTTCAATAAGTTCGCTAGTTCCGTAACCCTAGAAATCCTTTACTACGCTGGTTGGTAACCATACATGGCTGCCTTCAATAAGTTAGCTAGTTTACTGTAACCCTAGACATCCTTTAGTACGCTGGGTGGTAACCATACATTACTGCCTTATAAGTTACCTACTATGCATTTCAGCGGCTGTGTTACCTCGATTTTCTGGGTTTTCTCGGTAACGAAGTGTTGGATCACTATTATACTTTGCCACAGTTTATTTCACACCTAGCGCTAATTTCTGACTGCATAGTGCATTACCAGAAGTGTATGAGTAAGCTACATACTCTTGACAGTTGAGAGAAATTCCCGATATCCAGAGACAGTATTCGGACACAGCCATCACTACGTCACTCCTTAGACCCCACCCACGTCTCTCCCCCTACCTGTATGATCCCTCCTTCCTTCTATCACTCTTTACCCCCTCCCTCCCTCAACCTCCCCCCTTCTCTCTCTCTCTCTCTCTCTCTCTCTGTCTCTCTCTGTCTCTCTCTCTCTCTCTCTCTCTCTCTCTCTCTCTCTCATGGAATGCAGTTAAATTAATTTCAACCTTGCACCAACCCACGAGATGTATATGGCTCTCCAACTGGTGCATGCATTAGCCATAAAACAATGAGGTGTGCGTAAATTGTCTTTCTTTGCCTTCATCTGGGCTATATACTCTTTGTAGCTCATGAATTAATTTCCATTTTGCCTTGTAGCCTCTACCCTAAAGTACGATTGGGGATGGGCGCCAGAGCAGTAACATGATGAATTCGAGATATTTTATTATTACACTTTAGTAGTAGTAGTAGTAGTAGTAGTAGTAGTAGTGGTAGTTGTAATAGTAGTAGTAGTAATAGTAATAGTATTACCGTTAGTATTGTTATTATTTTTATTATGAGTAATATTAATAATATTATTATTACTATTATTATTACTGTTATTAATATTATTATTAGTATTAGTATCATCTTTATTATTATTATTGTGTATAATATATATCTATAAATCCTTTTTAGGACAGAAATGAAAACGGAAATTAATCCATGGGATAACTTTTTAAGAAAGAGAACTACAGGTTATATGGAAGAGTATTTCATAGTTCAAAATACACTGTGAGCGGAAGCGGATATATGATGAGGTGACAAGTGATGACAACATGAGTGCACAGCATAACCTTTCTTTTACTCCACGTCACTTTCCAAGAACAAGTCTTCCTCATCATCGCTGTCGAGGTTTATGATGACGGGATCTATGCTGTGGTGTATGTTGTCTGTGGCCCAGTACTCCTCCTCAAAGCCTTGTGATCGGCGAACCGCACCTGCCCACACCTCTGCCGTTACACCCATTTTTGCCTCCTCCAGCCTGGCCTGCAAGTCTGCCCGAGTGAAGTGTTGTAAGGACGAGCGCACGTGTCTTTTCATGTGCCCCCATACTTGTTCAATGGCATTCAGTTCTGGATGGGCTGGTGGCAAGCGGACGACCTCATGACCCCACATTCGAATGGTGTTGTCGACGATGTATTGTGGCTGTGGACGGTTCCGTTTGCATATGAGCAGGACCTCAGGCCGTGTCGCGTGTGGCGGGAAGGGCAGCCTGTGTTTCTCCAACCATGTAATGAGGTCAGCTTTCCTGGTGGCAGTGGTAGGGCAACGACTCTCCTCCGTCTGCTGGCTGTGATACGGCGCATTGTCTAATACAAGCACAGATGGTTCAGCCAGCGAGGGCAGGAGCTGTGATGTCAGCCAACGAAGGAAGAGCTCCCCGTTAACCTCGCCGTGGTAGTCACCGCTGGTTGTCTTGGTGTGGTAGCACAGGAACGAATCCTCCACAAAACCATCAGCGGTGCCGGCTGCAACTACCACAAAGCGGTCCCCTTCTCCGGGGGGCACGTGACGGCTGTACGTGGTGCTTGTGGCAGGTTGCGTTGTGTCCACCCACTTCATGCTGTGGTGCATCCTGGTGGTGAACCATGTCTCGTCAAGGTACACCACCTGCATCCCTCTCTCCCGGTGTTGCTTGAGTGCCCTGAGAGCATTAATCCGCCGGCATACAACGTCCAGGGACTCCTTCCTCACATACATAGTCCGCTTTGATGTCCTATAGCGGAATCCCATATCGTGGAGTCGCCACACCGACGTATCCGAGGTTGCCATCGGAATGATGCAGTCGATCATCAGCTCCTCCGTCAGGGAAGCAATAGTCATAACTTCTTTGGCGGCGAACTTTGAATGGACTTTGCGACGAATGGCCGCTACGGTGAAACTGTCGAATCCGGCCGGTGTTGTGGGAGGTGTTGCAGGTGGTGGTGGTGGTAGTGCCTGGGCCGTCCCTGCCTCGCAGTTGGTGGTGCGATGCCGCCTTTCCACCGTCCTCACCGCGCGGACGCTCATGCCGACCGCATAGGCAACCCTTTCCTACGGCCTGCTTGGTGATAGGTCAATATTACAACATTAGTGATATGTCTTTTACCTCTGGTGAAGTATTATCAGGGCTGGAGACAAAATTCACCTTGATCCATTACAGCTTTAACAACGAAAACTTGGCAAAGAAAATGTATAAATAAAACACACACACACACACACACACACACACACACACACACACACATGAAGGTGGCTTCTGTCCTTAACCCTTAAATTTCTTACACCACCCACCATATGTGAAAATGCATGATGTGCTGTATTATAACCAAGTGAATACCTTATATGGTGTATTATTGGATCATATGACAATTTCTTTACCCATGTTTGGGTATGTATAGATAGTTTATGCGTATCCGTTGATATGGAGCCCATCACTCATCAAGTTAGTGATGGGAATGAATGGGTTGCGGTAATATAGCAATAAACGACACGCACCTGTGCAAACTGAACCTCAGCCGATTGTCTCTCTGTTCCTTGGCAAACAAGGATAAAAGCCGCATGACAATGCCATTCCTGCAGCCACGGGGACAATGACGTAACTTATATGCCATACTGTTAATCCTTGGAGCCAACGTCCTGTATTTCTGGGGTATTACTGTAGAGTGCAGCCACAAACCCGTTTAACAAACCATGTAACTTCGCAACACCTCAAACTGCTCAGCTCCAGTAAACCATCTGTTTGCCATCATTCTCGCTCGTTATTACCCTCCACATTACCGTACCCAAGGCTTTACTTCCACATTATTTCACTTTACAAAAATGACGCGTGCATGTTGGTATACCATATTTCTATATACTTCAGGAATACAGCATGCACCGTAAGTTATGAATCCAAGAGGGAGAGAGAGAGAGAGAGAGAGAGAGAGAGAGAGAGAGAGAGAGAGAAGGGGGGAGGTTGAGGGAGGAAGGGGGTAAAGAGTGATAGAAGGAAGGAGGGATCATACAGGTAGTGGTAGAGAGGTGGGTGGGGTCTAAGGAGTGACGTAGTGATGGCTGTGTCCGAATACTGTCTCTGGATATCGGGAATTTCTCTCAACTGTCAAGAGTATGTAGCTTACTCATACACTTCTGGTAATGCACTATGCAGTCAGAAATTAGCGCTAGGTGTGAAATAAACTGTGGCAAAGTATAATAGTGATCCAACACTTCGTTACCGAGAAAACCCAGAAAATCGAGGTAACACAGCCGCTGAAATGCATAGTAGATTCCTCTAACCCTAGACATCCTTTACCACGCTGGGTGGTAACCATACATGACTGCCTTCAATAAGTTAGCTAGTTTACTGTAACCCTAGACATAATTTACTACGCTGGGTGGTAACCATACATGACTGCCTTCAAAATGTTACCTGGTTTACTGTGGCCCTAGACATCCCTTACTACGCTGGGTGGTAACCATACATAGCTGCCTTCAATAAGTTAGCTAGATTACTGTAACCCTAGAAATCCTTTACTATGCTGGGTGGTAACCATACATGACTGCCATCAATAAGTTAGCTAGTTCTGTCACCCTAGACATCCTTTACTACGCTGAGTGGTAACCAATCATGGCTGCCTTCAATAAGTTAGCTAGTTTACTGTAACCCTAGACATCCTTTACTACGCTGGGTGGTAACCATACATAGCTGCCTTCAATAAATTAGCTAGTTTACTGTAACCCTAGACATTCTTTACTACGCTGAGTGGTAACCATAAATGACTGCCTTATAAATTAGCTAGTTTACCCTAACCCTAGACATCCTTGACTACGGTGGGTGGTAGCCATATTTGACTGCCTTCAGTAATTTAGCTAGTTTACTCTAACCCTAGACATCCTTGACTACGCTGGGTGGTAACCATACATGACTGCCTTCAATAAGTTTGCTAGTTCTCTGTAACCTTAGAAATCCTTTACTACGCTGGGTGATAACCATACATGACTGCCCTCAATAAATTAGCTAGTTTAATGTAACCCTAGACATGCTTTACTAGGCTGGGTGGTAACCATACATGACTGCCTTCAATAAGTTAGCTAGTTTACTGTAACCCTAGACAACCTTGACTACGGTGGGTGGTAACCATACATGACTGCCTTCAATAAGCTAGATAGTTTACTGTAACCCTAGACATCCTTTACTACGCTGGGTTGTAACCATACATGACTGCATTCATAAAATTAGCTAGTTTACTGTACCTCTAGATAGACATCCTTTACTACACTGGGTGGTAACCATACATGACTGCATTCAAAAAGTTAGCTAGTTTACTGTAACCCTAGAAATACTTTACTACGCTGGGTGGTAACCATACATGACTGACTTCAATAAGTTAGCTAGTTTACTGTAACCCTAGACATACTTTACTACGCTGGGTGGTAACCATACATGACTGCCTTCAAAAACTTAGATAGTTAATGTAACCCTAGACATCCTTCACTACGCTGGGTGGTAACCATACATGACTGCCTTCAATAAGTTAGCTAATTTAATGTAACCCTAGACATCCTTTACTACGCTGGGTGGTAACCATACATGACTGCCTTCAATAAGTTAGCTAGTTCTGTAACCCTAGACATCCTTTACTACGCTGGGTGGTAACCATACTTGACTGCCTTTAATAAGTTAGCTACTTTACTGTAACCCTAGACATCCTTTACTACGCTGGGTGGTAACCATACATGACTGCCTTCAATAAGTTACCTAGTTTACTATAACAATAGATATCCTTTACTACACTGGGTGGTAACCATACATGGCTGCCTTCAATAAGTTACCTAGTTTACTGTAGCCCTAAACATCCTTGACTACGCTGGGTTGTAACCACACATGACTACCTTCAATAAGTTACCTAGTTTACTGTAACCCCAGAGATTCCTTACCACGCTGGGTAGTAACCATACATGACTGCCTTCAATAAGTTAGCTAGTTTACTGTAACCCTTGACATCCTTGACTACGCTGGGTGGTAACCATACATGACTGCCTTCAATAAGCTAGATAGTTTACTGTAACCCTAGACATCCTTTACTACGCTGGGTTATAACCATACATGACTGCCTTCATAAAATTAGCTAGTTTACTGTACCCCTAGACATCCTTTACTACGCTGGGTGGTAACCATACATGACTGCATTCAAAAAGTTAGCTAGTTTACTGTAATCTTAGACATCCTTTACTACGCTGGGTGGTAACCATACATGATAGCCTTCAATAAGTTAGCTAGTTTACTGTAACCCTAGACATCCTTCACAACGCTGGGTGGTAACCATACATGACTGCCTTCAATAAGTTAGCTAGTCTATTGTAACCCTAGACATCCTTTACTACGCTGGGTGGTAACCATACATGACTGCCTTATAAGTTAGCTAGATTCCTCTAACCCTAGACATCCTATACTACGCTGGGTGGTAACCATACATGACTGCCTTCAATAAGTTAGCTAGTTTACTGTAACCCTAGACATAATTTACTACGCTGGGTGGTAACCATACATGACTGCCTTCAATAAGTTAGCTAATTTACTGTAACCCTAGACATGCTTTACTACGCTGGGTGGTAACCATACATGGCTGCCTTCAATAAGTAAGCTAGTTTACTGTAACCCTAGACATCCTTTACTACGTTGGTTGGTATCCATACATGACTTCCATCAATAAGTTACCTAGTTTGCTGTAACGCTAGACATCCTTTACTACGCTGGGTGTTAACCATACATGACTACCTTCATAGCTAGTTTACTGTACCCTTAGACATCCTTTACTACGCTGGGTGTTAACCATACATGACTACCTTCATAGCTAGTTTACTGTACCCTTAGACATCCTTTACTACGCTGGGGGGTAACCATATATAACTGCCTTCAGTAATTTAGCTAGTTTACTCTAACCCTAGACATCCTTGACTACGCTGGGTGGTAACCATACATGACTGCCTTCAATAAGTTAGCTAGTTTACTGTAACCCTAGACATCCTTGACTACGTTGGGTGGTAACCATACATGACTGCCTTCAATAAGTTAGCTAGTTTACTGTAACCCTAGACATCCTTGACTACGCTGGGTGGTAACCATACATGACTGCCTTCAATAAGTTAGCTAGTTTACTGTAACCCTAGACATCCTTTACTACGCTGGGTGGTAACCATACATGACTGCCTTCAAAATGTTACCTGGTTTACTGTGGCCCTAGACATCCCTTACTACGCTGGGTGGTAACCATACATAGCTGCCTTCAATAAGTTAGCTAGTTTACTGTAACCCTAGACATCCTTTACTACGCTGGGTGGTAACCATACATGACTGCCTTCAATAAGTTAGATAGTGTCCTGTAACCCTAGACATCCTTGACTACGCTGGGTGGTAACCATACATGACTGCCTTCAGTAAATAGGTAGTTTTCTGTAACCCTAGACATCCTTTACTACGCTGGGTGGTAACCATATATGACTGCCTTCAGTATTTAGCTAGTTTACTCTAACCCTAGACATCCTTGACTACGCTGGGTGGTAAGCATACATGACTGCCTTCAATAAGTTTGCTAGTTCTCTGTAACCTTAGAATTCCTTTACTACGCTGGGTGGTAACCATACATGACTGCCTTCAATAAATTAGCTAGTTTCCTGTAATCCTAGACATCCTTTACTACGCTGGGTGGTAACCATACATGACTGCCTTCAATAAGTAAGCTAGTTTACTGTAACCCTAGACATGCTTTACTAGGCTGGGTGGTAACCATACATGACTGCCCTCAATAAGTTAGCTAGTTTACTGTAACCCTAGACATGCTTTACTACGCTGGGTGGTAACCATACATGACTGTCTTCAATAAGTTAGCTAGTTTACTATAACCCTAGACATCCTTTACTACGCTGGGTGGTAACCATACATGACTGCCTTCAATAAGTTAGCTAGTTTACTGTAACACTAGACATCCTTTACTACGCTGGGTGGTAACCATACATGACTTCCATGAACAAGTTACCTAGTTTACTGTAACGCTTGATATCCTTTATTACGCTGGGTGGTAACCATACTGGACTTCCATCAATAAGTTAGCTAGTTTACTGAAACCCTAGACACCCTTTACTACGCTGGGTGGTAACCAAACATGACTACCTTCAATAAGGTACCTAGTTTACTGTAACCCTAGACATCTTTTATTACACTGGGTGGTAACCATACATGACTGCCTTCAATAAGTTACCTAGTTTACTGTAACCCTAGACATCCTTTACTACGCTGGGTGGTAACCAATCATGACTGCCTTCAATAAGTTAGCTAGTTTACTATAACCCTTGACATTCTTTATCACGCTGGGTGGTAACCATACATGACTGCCTTCAATAAGTTAGCTAGTTTTCTGTAACCCTAGACATCCTTTACTACGCTGGGTGGTAACCATACATGACTGCCTTATAAGTTAGCAAGTTTACTGTAACCCTAGACATCCTTTACTACGCTGGGTGGTAACCATAGATGACTGCCTTCAATAAGATAGCTAGTTTACTGTAACCCTAGACATCCTTTA
The DNA here is from genome assembly GCF_032717465.1 of Coenobita brevimanus. NCBI lineage: Eukaryota > Metazoa > Arthropoda > Malacostraca > Decapoda > Coenobitidae > Coenobita > Coenobita brevimanus. The sequence goes on along the minus strand of NC_137005.1, from coordinate 41,601,026 downwards.
CTACGCTGGGTGGTAACCATACATGACTGCCTTCAAAAAGTTAGCTAGTTTACTGTAACCCTAGAAATCCTTTACTACGCTGGGTTGTAACTATACTTGACTGCCTTTAAAAAGTTAGACAGTTTACTGTAACCTTAGACATCCTTTACTACGCTGGGTGGTAACCATACATGACTGCCTTATAAGTTAGCTAATTTACTGTAACCCAAGACATCCTTCACTACGCTTGGTGGTAACCAAACATGACAGCCTTCAATAAGTTATAAAGTTTACTGTAACCATAGACATCATTCACTACGCAGGATGGTAACCATACATGACTGCCTTCAATAAGTTAGCTAGTTTCCTGGAACCCTAGACATCGGAGACGTCAACCCAGGTTTCACTCGGCAGCGGTAAGACCACCACAACTGCTGGACCGGTGTAGCGTTATGATCTGTCCCCCTGTCCTTCCCCTATGGCGCATGCGCTGGAGTTGCCAGAGGCCGCCACAAATATGCCATTTGTCCTCTGATCTCTGTAGGGGTAACATGATCGGAGCCTCTCGCCCTTTGTTTACAAACGGCAAATGGTCATTCCGGCTTCTCTTATCATTCGTCTCAAAGCTTTTACGTAAGGCGTGAAACAGTAGTAAATTGGAATAGGTTATTTATGAATTATTTAGATAGAATAAACATCCTGTTAGGTCATTATAAATCAATCCTGCTGGACACTTCATGACGAATGTACTTTACGGCGAACATTAACTTGATTCAAGGGACTGGTACCACGTGAAGTCGAAGTCCAAGTTCACTCTGTCACTTTTGGTGTGTCAGCAAGCACTGTAGCCATGGATCACGACTACAGCTCTAGGTAAGGGATGTGTGTGTGTGTGTGTCTGCATTCCGTACAGTACGGTATTAATTAAGAACGAATACGGTAATTAGTGGTATGACAAACCATCGCCTCACTCTGGCACTGAGACAACGTTTACACAGGTATCCAAGGCAATCTCCACTTTTGGATGCAGGATTTTCTCAGAAAAAGGGAAATGAGAACAATATTAAGGGGAAATTACTCATCATGGAGGGAAGTGACCAGCGGAGTTCCACAGGGCTCAGTTATGTTTTTAGTATATTATGTTTTTAGTATATATAAATGACATAGATAGTAATATTGGAAACGGAAGCTATCTAAATATGTTTGCAGATGATGCAAAAATTCAAAGGAAAATGACTAACATAGATTCTTGCAAAGAGCTGCAAGAGGAATTGAACAAGCTTCATGAATGGAGCAATAAATGGCAAATGGAATTTAAAGTGGATAAGTGTCATGTAATAAAATTTGGTAAAAGTGAGAAATGACCAGATTGGTATTATAAGTTAGGAAGATCAACCCTACACATATCAGAAAAGAAGAAGGACCTAGGAGTAATTATCAGTAAAAGACTATCTCCAGATGATCATAAAATGCCCGCGGCCGGACCTTCCGCCCCGCCACCCCCCACACCACCACCGGGCCACCACCACCCCACCACCCGAGGAGGAGATAACGGACAGGTTAATGACCCAGGACAAGAGGGTCATCCAACCACCACTGACCTGTGCCCCTTCTTCCCGCAACTACCTCAACACCAGGTGAGCCTAGACCCGCAACAAGTTACACGGCGGGTTGACCATCGACAGCAGTGGGGTGGGACTGATACAACATCAGTCCCTCGTAGTTTTGTGGTGACGACCACAGCTTCACCCCAACGGGACAGGAGGTCCCTAGGTGAGCCATGAGGTGTTTACACCTACCGCCACCGCGAGCCACGGGGAAGTACCATCCTCTGCCGCAACAACCCTGGTGAGCCACGAGGGGCTTGTATCCTCTGCCACCGTGAGCCACGAGGGCGTAATACCCTCTGCCACAACCAGGACAGGAGGTCCTTTGACGAGGGAGGAGAGCCCTCTATAACAAATAGGGCAGGAGGCCCAATAGTGGATTGTACGGGGCTCACACCCCTAGCCACTCCAAGGGTAAGAGACCCTCACACAAAGCCACAAGTGGGTCCCAGGACCGATCAACCTGGTGCCACGGCAGTTGTGAAGACAAGAGAGAATGTCGCCTCCGTGCTACCCTCCATAAGTGCAAGAGAGACCACGGCCTCCGTGTGTCCTCTAAAGTCAGCTAACTCCTGCAGGAGTAGCTGGACACCACCCGGGGGAGTTGCCCCGAAAGTGTCACCTGAACAGAGGCCCGGTCCCAGTCGGGACCTACCTCCCACCCCCGGGAAATTCTTGTCTTCCCCAGGTACCAGCAGGAGACGAGGCCGCAGCCCACACCTGACGGCGCGTCCCCCAGCAGACCTCCGCAGCCCTCGGACCCCCAGGCGAGCCCAGCAACCCGTCGACGCCGACCTCCCCCTGCCGCAGACCCTACGACGTCAGGCCCGTCTGCTACACCTGTTTGGCCCCAGTCCCTAGGGCCAACATAGACAGGCCTCCCTTCACCGTGACCAGAGGAGGACCTATAACAGGTCGAGACCCCAGGCAAGAGGGTCTCCCTGCACCGTGACCAGAGGAGGGCCTATAACAGGTCGAGACCCCAGGCAAGAGGGTCTCCCTGCACCGTGACCAGAGGAGGGCCTATAACAGGTCGAGACCCCAGGCAAGAGGGTCTCCCTGCACCGTGACCAGAGGAGGGCCTACAACAGGTCGAGACCCCAGGCAAGAGGGTCTCCCTGCACCGTGACCAGAGGAGGGTCTACAACAGGTCGAGACCCCAGGCAAGAGGGTCTCCCTGCACCGTGACCAGAGTGAGGACCTACACCTTATAGTGACAAAGTGATATCGCCCCAGAAACTCGGGCAAGAATAGTGACTTTTCCTTTCCTGTAGTGAGACAGAGATAGTGATCCAGTGACAGAGTGAACCAGCGGGATTACACCAAAAAGTGTCCGTAAATACCTTCCCCTGGAAAAGACTATAAGTTCTAGGCTCGTACAACTAGTGCTATTCCCAAGTCCACTCTAGAGTAGTCCCCCCCCCCTTGCCAGAGTACGCTCGGGCGAGAGTTGCCGCGCCGAGCCCAAACAGTGAATTATAGTACTCTACCCCCCTTGTTCTTTTATAGTAATAATCCCTCCCCGGCTCATCAAGCCCAGACATCTCAATTGCCCCAGCACACTAAGACCTTTTGGACTTTAATGCAAGTTAGTCTCATTCACTTATGGACTCTTAACCTATTGTAAAGTATAATTATAGTGTGTTTGAACATCCCGTGCTGTACTAACGTAACTTTGTATATCTGTATCCTCTGCCCATAATATCATTCTATGTAATATTGTCAAGGTGTTGTAATTAAGGTAATAGATGTGTTAAAGGTGGACTGCCTAGTTTTTATGTCCTGTTCCTTTGTTAGTGCATTACTTCCGGTCCGGAAAGAGGACCCCGCTCAGTAGCTAGTGTCTTTAGTACGAGGAGTCGGCCTAAAAACACTCAGCATAACAGATCACATCAGTGAGAAGGTACGAAACATGTATACATTGCTTCTAATATAAGAATAGCATTCACATATATAAATGAAGATATGCTGAGGAAGACAATATCATTCATCAGACCAACTCTGGAGTATGCATCACAGTAGTCTGGAATCCTCATCTCAAAAAACACAGATAAGATTGAAAAAGTACAACGGGCCGCTACAAGATGGGTACCAAGCTTAAGGGATTTAAGTTACTGAGAAAGACTGGAAAGACTGAATTTACCAACACTGCAGGAGAGGAGGAGGAGACATGATTATGCTATATAAATGCATATCAGAGGAACAGAAAGTAGACATAAATGAATATATATGTGTGAAGCATCAGCAAGAGGACATTGCAAAATACAGCATAAAAAGTGGAATGCACAACCGAATGAAGTAGTGTGTGCCAAAACTATTTATAATTTCAAGGATATGTATGATAAAAATGGTTTAATACACGGGACAGTACGAGCTTGACTCATTCCTGTAAAGATACAAAGCTAAGGCAACCCTCACGCCTAGATTAGATAACTCGTCCCCAGATGATTAATTATAACTATGTTTATCCAACCTAACTCATTCATACCTTAGAAATTCGAATTTTTACCGCTTTCCGCCTAACCTAATTTAATTTAAGGGCGGAAACTACCCGAGAAAGCTTTGAGACGAATGATATGAGAAGCCGGAATGACCATTTGCCGTTTGTAAACAAAGGGCGAGAGGCTCCGATCATGTTACCCCTACGGAGATCAGAGGACAAATGGCATATTTGTGGCGGCCTCTGGCAATCCCGCGCATGCGCCGTAGGGGGCGAACAGGGGGACAGATCATAACGCTACACCGGCTCATAATCTCATTCCGAGTTGGGCCGTGCTGGTGGGGGGTCATGTGACTCTTTGGGTAAGTATAATTTTTTTTTTTTCGTCCAACAAATTACTTTAATAATGTGTAATCTAGTTTACTTTCATACGATGGAACTTTTAAAACTTTTGACTTAGCTTGATGTTAATGGAAGTCCGGTAAACTTGATTTTATGGAATATTAAACCGAGAGCGGCTTTTGTTTTTTAAGTCGTCCGTCCCATATGCAAGCTTCGCTTTGATTTTTCTCCTGTATCTTTTATTCTCCGTACCTCAGTGTCAGAATACGATCGTAGCATGGTCCTCCACACTTTCCATTGCACTTTATCGTGACTAGCAGCCCATATGGTGTTAATGTTTATAGAGATGGGCTTTAAAGATGGCGACGGTACCAGCAGCAAGCAAAGTTCGTGAAGCGTAGATGGGTAGTTCTTGAAATGATGCGTGTTTTCATGTAATTGATGTTTTTCCCCAAATTTTAATATTCAGGGCATAATTTGGAGTTAACAGATTTCCAAATAGCTTTCCAAAATGTATAGTGTGGTGGTAGACAGCATAAAACTGAACGGAATTTTAGGTTTGCATATATTTGGAATTTCGAGGGATAGCCTACAAATGATTGAGATAACTCATTTTTTTTTTCAGTGTCTAATTTCAACCGACGAAGTTTGAACTCGTGACCAAGATGGTGAATTCAAGCCAACAAGGAAGACGGGGGTTGGAATTCAAGCGATCAAGAAGACGGGGATTGGAATTCAAGCGACTAGGAAGATTAGTTTGAATTCAAGCGACCAAGAAAGTTTGAATTCAAGCGACCAAGAAGACGGGAGTGAGTTAATGCGACCAAGAAGACGGGGGTTGGAATTCAAGCGACCAAGAAGACTAGGTTTGAATTCAAGCGACCAATAGTGGTTTGAATTCAAGCCACCAAGAAGACTGGGTTTGGAATTCAAGCGTCCAAGAAGTCTGGGTTTGAATTCAAGCGACCAAGAAGATGGGGGTTGGAATTCAAGTGACCAAGAAGATGGGGGTTGGAATTCAAGCGACCAAGAAGATGGGGGTTGGAATTCAAGCGTCCAAGAAGTCTGGGTTGGAATTCAAGCCACCAAGAGGACGGGGGTTGGAATTCAAGCGTCCAAGAAGTCTGGGTTGGAATTCAAGCCACCAAGAGGACGGGGGTTGGAATTCAAGCCACCAAGAAGACGAGGGTTGGAATTCAAGCCACCAAGAAGACGGGGGTTGGAATTCAAGCCACCAAGAAGACGGGGTTGGAATTCAAGCCACCAAGAAGACGGGGTTGGAATTCAAGATCAAGACGGGTGTTTGGATTCAACGGACGAAGGCATTTCAGTTGTATTTTTTTTTTTCTTACCCTTTCGGCTCAAGGCAGTTGGAGAGGATTTTGACTAGTAACCAAGGAGACTCATTTGTTTATTAAATTTGGAGTAAGTGATGGAATAGTTAGTTGTACTCCCTATTGCCTGAAAGGATGGTTGAGGGAAGCCAGCCTGCAGTCCACTGGGTTCTCTGAAATAGAAAAGGGTTCAGTGGAAAACCTAACAGGTTTTTCAGATGCTGTGCTGTAGCTAACCTTTAATGTATTTTATTTGGCTGTGTAGAGAGGATAGACAGCAAGAGAGTATGAGTGAGGTGGAGGGGGGAAGGGGGAGGCCGAGGATGCATTGGAGGGATGGATTGGAGAGGTATATGGGAGGGAGGTGTGAGCTGGGAGCAGGGCAGTGAAATGGTGGGGGACAGCAACATGGAGGTGATTTGTTTGTGGCCACCCCTGACGGAATTAGATATTATAATCAACTTAGGAGACAAACTAGATGGGTTAGTTTTAATCCTCCAGTACCAGACATGGCCATGTGAAATAATCTTTATAGTAGCATGGTTCAGATTGGCGATTAAGCTCCCTAACACCTTTTTATAAGTAGTTTATTCTTAGTCCTTGCCATGTAAGTCCTGCCATTAGTGCCATACACCACATAAATATTTTGCAGAACTAGTAATCAGTTCCCTAACACTTTTCCCTAAGTAGTTTGGTTTATCCTTGTCATGTAAGTCCTGCCATTTTTGCCATACTCTGCATAAATATTTTGCAAAACTAGTAATCAGCTCCCTAACACCTTTCCCGAAGTAGTTTGGTTTATCCTTGCCCCATTTATCCTGCCATTATTGCCATACTCTGCATAAATATTTTGCAAAACTATTAATCAGCTCCCTAACACCTTTCCCTAAGTAGTTTGGTTTATTCTTACTGACCCTGCCATATAAATCCTGCCAATATTGCCATACTCTGCATAAGTATTTTGCAAAACAATTAATCAGCTCCCTAACACCTTTCCCTAAGTAGTTTGGTTTATTCTTACTGACCCTGCCATATAAATCCTGCCAATATTGCCATACTCTGCATAAATATTTTGCAAAACAATTAATCAGCTTCCTAACACCTTTCCCTAAGTAGTTTGGTTTATCCTTGCCCCATATATCCTGCCATTATTGCCATACTCTGCATAAATATTTTGCAGAACTGTTAATCAGCTCCCTAACACCTTTCCCTAAGTACAGTAGTTTGGTTTATTCTTACTGACCCTGCCATATAAATCCTTCTAATATTGCCATACTCTTCATAAATAACTTCCAAAAAGATATTAACCAGAACTCCCTAACGCCTTTTCTTAAGTAACTTTTTTTTTTTTTTACTTCATACTGTGCTGTTAGCTATATAAATCCTTCCAATATTGCCATACTCTTCATAAATAACTTCCAAAAGGATATTAATCAGCTCCCTAGTAACTGTTTCTAAGTAACTTAATTCCTACTGTTATATAAATCCTTCCAATATTACCATACTCTGCATAAATAACATCTAAAAGGATATTAACCAGCCATAAAAAATAAATCGCTAAGGGAAAGATGTTGGGGGAGCTTCCTACTTGCGAATACCTGTTCACATTAGTTTACAACTTTGAATAGGGTAATTACATTATAATAGAGGCATAGACAATATCAGGTAGAAATCAGTACATGTTTAGGGATTTTGTAAGTAATGTGATTGTAATTGCTGTACAGGTGAGGTTATGTAATTGGGGTGTTACTGGAAGACAGACTAAGAGGGTGTATGTAGGTGAAGTGGAGGGAGTTGAGAGGTATGTGAGGGAGGGGGGAGGGCAGTCAAATGGTGGGTGACAGAGCGAGTTGGAGGCGTTTTGTCTGCGGCCACCCTTTAAGGGATTAGGGCGTCGGGCTATAGATAGGATATAGTTAATGGAGGACTGGATGGATGGTTTATACTCTTTATAAAAACTATGGTGACACTTGTATAGCAGAGTATATAGCTTGGGGCAAAATAGGTTTAGCTTGACACACCTGGCTGGCAGCAGTAATTTAGGTGCAGTTCTGGCCATTGTTGTATCGGTGTCTGGTGTAGTGGATGGTCGTTTAGCTCTGCCTGGCTGTATAGTGTTGGCACGTGTTTTATCTCCTGTCCATGGAATACCTAAGCCATTGTCAGGTTAGGTAATGCATAATAGCAAACACAGCATCATTTATATATGCTTACCCATCAGTGCTTACCTATGAATGTGAGAGTAAGGGAGTAAGGTTGGAGTAAGGGAGTAAGGTTTCCCCCACTACAGAGCAGGTGCCTCAGTGGTAGTGTTTGATTTCAGACTGTGAGGTTGAGAGTGCGTGCCCTGCTTGGGTAGCTGCCTTACTGGGAGGGGTAAAACTGTCACCCCAGCAGGGCTATATGATCTATCTAGGTCCAGCTCAGGGGAATAATCCCTTTCCCCCACAACAACTCCTTGACCATCCTTACTCGTGTATCGTTGGTATCGTTTATAAAGGCTCCAACATTCTTGCATTCATTGGCTTTGGTCACCTAATGGTGGCTGTCCATGCTGCCCAGTCTGGCAGCCTCCTTATTCAGTCTTATTCCTGAGGTCACACTGACTTTGTTCCAGGGGTGAGACTGACGAAGAGAGTGTATGTGAGTGAGGTGGAGGGAGGAAGAGGGAGGGGGAGGCTGAGGATGAGATGGAGGGATGGGGTGGAGAGGTATATGAGAGAGGGAGGTGTGAGTTGGGAGCAGAGCAGTGAAATGGCGGGGGACAGGGTGACGTGGAGGCGATTTGTTTGTGGCCACCCCAAACGGGATTGAGGCGTCTGGCAATAGATAGATAGAAATTCCAGCCAGCCAATGGGGTTAACAATTAATCTGATTGAAGGTGGGGTGGGTTGTGGCTTCATCTTGAACTGTCTGGAAGGCAGCAGGTGAGGGATGTGCCATCTTCCGGCCAAAATTGACTACTCATTTTCTGGACATAAGTCGCGTTCATTCCAATTACTGAAAGGTGGATGGGTCTCTTTACCCCCAGAAAACTTGAAATTACCCTGAAGGGAGTAATTAACCCCAAATTGCCAACTCCTGCTCTAATTTTAATATCAAACTTGATGCATTCAGGGTTTTGTTCTTAAGGAATTTATCTTGGGAAGATCATATTACCTCTATTGTAGAATCTGCTTCTGAAAGATTAGGTGTGCTGTGCCAAATCCATGCCATCTTTACCCCTGCACAGTTGCTGACTTTATACACTGGTTTTATTCACCCCTGTGTTGAGTACAACTTGTGTGGGGAGGCTCACCACATAGCCTTTCACAAGGTGGAGTCAAAGGCATTTCGTCTCGTTAACTCTCCTCTTGCTAGCTTTTCATCTCAGCGTTCCTCTTGCTGGCTTTTCATCTCAGCGTTCCTCTTGCTGGCTTTTCATCTCAGCGTTCCTCTTGCTGGCTTTTCATCTCAGCGTTCCTCTTGCTGGCTTTTCATCTCAGCGTTACTCTTGCTGGCTTTTCATCTCAGTGTTCCTCTTGCTGGCTTTTCATCTCAGCGTTCCTCTTGCTGGCTTTTCATCTCAGCGTTCCTCTTGCTGGCTTTTCATCTCAGCGTTCCTCTTGCTGGCTTTTCATCTCAGCGTTACTCTTGCTGGCTTTTTCTCATTAATCTCTCTTGCAACCCTTCAGTCTGTCATTGCCACACTGTTACATCTTTCTCATATCGCTACATCAATAGTCACTGCTGTCTGAACTGTCTGCGTACACCCTTCACCATGGTGGGTGTATAGCACCCATCTGGCAGCAAACTCTCGTCTCTTTTCAGGCAGACTCACTAAAGCAAGAGTTAACAGTTAATACCAGTCTTTGTATGCAACAGGTCAACTCTGCAACTGCCCTGTATTTCCCTGTGCCTATGATCTCCTTTTTTAAACTGTGTGCGCAGGCATCTTGAAAGGAATGGGTCGAATTTGTTCATCGCTTAAATATTTTTTCTGGAGGGAACAATCTTGCTGGCTTTTGATTCCTTCCTTGGTTTAAAAAAAAAAGATTGACCGACCACATCCAAAAGTAAATCGTACGGGAAGAGGTGTTAGGGATTTTCCATATGTGATGAGATTGAGCCATAGTGTTAGAGGCAAGGTTACTGTAGTCCAGAATACATAAGGATGGGACATTGCTAAAAACATTGCATGTGTTCTGTTAAATAATGTGTAGGGTTATGGTGTACAGGTGTGGTGTTGGGTATTTCCTGGTATTTTTAGTGTAGGTGGAGTGGTGTGTTGTGTCCTGGTATTTTAGTGTTGGTATGGTGCAGTATTTTAGGTTTGGGGCTGTGGTATGTCCTGGTATTTTAGTGTAGGTATGGTGCAGTATTTTAGGTTTGGGGCTGTGGTATGGCCTGGTATTTTTAGTGTAGGTGGAATGGTGTGGTATGGCCTGGTATTATAGTGTAGGTATGGTGCAGTATTTTAGGTGTGGGGCTGTGGTATGGCCTGGTATTTTTAGTGTAGGTGGAGTGGTGTGGTATGGCCTGGTATTATAGTGTTGGTATGGTGCAGTATTTTAGGTTTGGGGCTGTGGTATGGCCTGGTATTTTTAGTGTAGGTGGAGTGCTGTGGTATGGCCTGGTATTATAGTGTTGGTATGGTGCAGTATTTTAGGTTTGGGGCTGTGGTATGGCCTGGTCTTTTCAATGAGGTATTTTAGGGGGTCTGGTGTAGGGTATGTCATGGCTGTAATCATTGTGTTTGGAGTCTGTTTGGTTTGTCAGAGTTATGTTTGGTCTGTTTGCTGCTTTGTAATGAATTCCTGTAATAACTTTAATAGGAGATAAATCCTGCCGTGTTCATAAGTTAAATTCTGCATTGTTTATATAGGTAAATTCTGCCTTACTTGCCATGCTCATAGGTCATTGTTTAAGGCCAGTGTTGCAGTTTTGAGGTTGTCTTTGTTGAGGTACCTATGGCTAAAGTATTTACATGCCTCACAAGAACATAAATAGTAATCAAGGCCAGTTTTGAGTGAGACTGACGAGGAGAGTGTGAGTGAGGTGGAAGGGGGGAGAGGGAGGGGGAAGCCAAGGATGAGATGGAGGGATGGAGTGGAGAGGTATATGAGAGAGGGGGGGGGAGGGTTAGCTGGGAGCAGGACAGTGATATAACGTTGGACAGGGTGACATGGAGGCGGTTTGTTTGTGGCCACCTCTTACAGGATTAAGGCATCTGGCAATAGATAATTTTGATATCATGAAGGTTCATTTTGATGTGGTAAATTTTTGCATGTTTGTGGATTGGATGGATGAAAAGAAAATTTTGCTGTAAAAGTTTAGCTATGGTTGTATGAGGTAGTCAGAGAAATAACCATCTATTCAGTGCAGTTCTGTCTGTAAATTTAAAACTGGCAGAATACAATGAAAACTGTTTCTTCTAATGCGTGTTTCGGATGGTTCAATTATTTCAGCATGTGTTCGTCAGACTTTGGGAAGATATTTACATTTTCCAGTTTGTATGGATGAACTTTGGTCTGTGGTGAAAGTGCCTATTATGCCCTGTTTCTTGTCAATGTTTTGCCCTGTTTGAAGGTTTACTCTGTTTATCATAAATGGCTTTGTTCAGTTTCTCATGTCTTGGCCTTGCCTAGTTTCTCGTAAATGTTTGTTTGCTGTTTCTCGTAAATTTTGCTGTTTTGTGTAAATGTTTTGGTGTTGCTGTTTCTTGTAAATATCTTGGCTTTGACCCCCCCCCCTCCCTTTTTTTTTCTCCCTGTTCTTTGTGTCACTTCTGCCCTTCATCGTATCCTTCATAAAGGCTCCAACATGCTTGCATTCATCAGCCTGGGGCACCCAATGGCACTTTTGCTCAATCTCTGGCAGCCTCCTATTTGTCCCTCATCCCTAAGATCACTCTTATGACATCACAGTGTGTGTGTGTGTGTGTGTGTGTGTGTGTGTGTGTGTCTGTGCGTGTGTGTGTGTGTGCGCTTGCGCGCCTGTGCCTGCCTGTGTGTCTGTTTCTGTACCCCTCCCCAAGACATTCACACTTCTCTCCTGCACCCAGTTGTAATTCTCCATCCTGTCAGTATTCCCAATCTGTCTAACCCTCCATGTCACACCACCAATACATTAGTCACATCCATCCCTTCAATTCTTAATTCGCAATCCTTGGCTCCCTAGGCCTGGCATTGGAGGATGCACGACACATCCATCTAATCATTGTCATTTCTGTATATGTAAGCCTACAAATATCCTTTTCCTCTGCTGCCCAGGTTTTGCTGCTATACAGCATTACCCTCCTAACATGCCACATTGAGATCCCTCAGCACGTAAGGGAGAGTCGTGTGTCAGTACAAGCAACATCCCCCTCACCTTCCTTCAGCCACTCCTTACCCTGCCCCAGCCACAAAGCTACCTCCAGCACATAACATGTCCCCCAAATAAAAATCTTCCTCATGACTCTTCACGAAAATCAATCCTTTCACATCACATGGCCTCCCTGTTCCTCCTAAATATCAGTTTTGCCTTGTTCTTCGTGTCAGTTTTGCCATACTTTGTAAGTGTTCATTTTGCCCTTATCTTTGTGAATGTCTGTTTTGCCCTGCTCTTTGTAAATGTAGCTTTGGTCTGTTGTAAAAGGTCTTCTGCTGATTGTTGTCTAGGGGTAATGTTAGCAGTGCTGCAACAATTATCAGCTGTTTTTTTTAAGGTAGTCTGTAGTGATCTAACAAGGAAAGCTTCTAAACTGGGAGTGGGTGTTGGTTAAAATGGATGTTTCATGTTCACTTCTGTAGTTTTGTGGTCACTCTTTGCAGGATGGTGTCTGGATATACATGTATAGGCTTCTTAAGTACCCAGCTCCATAGCCACATTGGAAATCAGTATATTTATCCCCATCTTGCCACCCTCTAGAACATAGACCCCCAAGGCTAGAAGGGAACATGTAAGGATAGCGATGTATGCTCCTGTAGTGTTGATGAAGCCTCCTGTAACCTCTTGAACTGTAGTGCATAGGCAGTGATGCTCTACCAACTCTACCTCCAGGTTTAAATCAGACTGCATAACTGGGTTCTGGAAGTCATTGCTTGCTGTCTCTTGCAGTGAAGTTAACCTCTTCAGATCCCTCAAGACGAGTGACAGGTTTCATTCTTGCTGCCTTCAATTATATTGTGACAGTTTGGAATGAGTTTTAGCATACAGTAAATGTGGTTGTCACTGCATCTTCTGGCTTAATTATCAGACATAAAATGGAATTTTCAGAGGGAAGGCCAGGAGCTTAAATGTACTATATCTCCAGCCAGACAATGTCGTGTTAGCTGTACAGTAAGACTATGTGTATTACAGTATTGAGTTAAACAGTACAGACACAGGGTTTTAGAGGGGGTTAGATCCCCTTTTGTGGGGTACTACATCACCACCATCAATACATCTCCTTCAGACACCCTTGACATCCCCTTGGCTGTTACATGCCACATACTGGTAATGAGTTTACTGGATATATAAAACCCTTCCAAGACATAATTTCCAGAGCTGAATAAAATAGGTATGGAGGCAGCAAGAATAAACCAGCCTGTCTTAGGTAATCAAGGGGGTTTATATTGAAACAAATCTTATCCCACTCCAAACCATAAGTTTGTTTTCACTGTAACCTTCCCTTATTTCTAAATCCGTAACCCACACTCCCACCCATAGAATGTAGTTACTGTAGCCCTACTCCCAAGAGACTAATCTTTTTTTTTGTTATTGCAGGTATGATGTATGAAGTTTGGTTCAAGACCTCCATGTGTTGGCCAGAACAAGTTACATCTCAAGAATATTGGTGATGTCACACATTGTTTTGACTCTGACTTAACGTAAAATACCCAAATATCAATCTTGAATGCTCAGCTCTAATAATAGATACTTAAAATGTAATGGTCATGAAAGATTATTATAGGATGTCTGACTGTACGGCTGTTATAACATCTGTATTAGGATGTGCTGTATAGTTAACCTCTACATATGCCATGCTTTAAAATTTTTGCAATAAATACTTTGATTATAGTAATGTATTTGAATAATGCATTGGTTAGGTGAGGTACAGAATGGTACTATATTTTTCGCCTTTACAAGACTGCAGTGTGAAAGATAGCTACCTTGATTTTTGGCAAGGCTGTTTTGATCTTTTGAATTAACTTTTAGCATGTTAACACATTTTTGAGGAATCATGGCTATGGATTTTAAGATCCTGTTTTGTGGAAGAATTAGATTTTGAAATGCAGTAAAGATCCCTGGGAGGAAAAAAACTTGACACAGTATTTAAATGATTGTTGATAAAACTGCTTTATAGAGGAATGATTCTGGGAAGACTGTCTTGAGCAATCTTGATGTTTCTCTGTAAACTGAGGATTGGAAATTGATAAGTACTAGCCGCTCTTGTAATCTTGTCAGTTTTTAAAACAAATGTCATTGGCAGTTAATACATAATCAGTGCATAAATTTAATAAATGGATTTTTTAAAAGGAATCATCTTTTACAAGGGATTTCTTACTGTAAGAACTGGAGGTAACCCCAGCTTTGTTAAATGTTTCAAAGATTTGCAATATGTTTAATGGAAAGTCTTGAAGGTGAGAAATGTTCGTTCTGTAACCTGTTCTTGGCTGTATTAATAGTAATGATTGAGCAGAGATGGTCTTTAACTGAAGATATTTTGGTATTGCTATATGTCAGTACAATGAAGCAAAGGTAATACATCACACATGGCATCTGCTTGTATTGCATTTGGTGCTTGTCCATCTCTGCTTTCTCAGTTTTACAAATATGGCCAATAGCTAATTTTGAGAATTTAATTGCATGAGGCAAGGTATTTTTACAAAGGCATTCACACCTATATTGGTAAACTCTTGACAATTGTATTCATTAGTAAATTCCTGATAAATTACTTTCTGCAGAGCAAACTGGAAAGGATTAACAGAAAATTTGGGTTGTCAATAAATGCATATATACATTAATAAACTGATAAATTAAATCCTACAATGCAAACTCTGAAATCTGAAATGCTTGGATGTAAAGGATTAACGGAAAATTAAGTTTTGAAATGAGCTAAGGGAATGTGAGTGTATAGTAAGCACTGTTAACCTGGGAACATTAAAAATCAGTCTTCATTTCTTTGCTTTTGAGTGACTGAAGTGTTTATTGGTGGAAATGGTGGTTGTTGATCACTGCCTCATACTTGAGATCTTCCCCCTCCCCACCTGATGTAATGATGAGTACAGTCCCCTTGTAGGACTACATAATAGATAGATAGAAGCAGGGAGTCAGATGATGAGAAGGTGTTGTATCTGCGAGAATCGAGCAGTGCTAAACATGCTTACACACTCTTAACACTGAGGAAAGCTGACGACAGCGGCCAGTAAGGAGATGATGCGGTTAGCTGTCAGCAGTCCTCTCGTGAACAAAGATCTGGTAACCATGCACACACATATACACACATACTCACACACAGGCTCCTTAAGCTTTCCATCCACGAGGAACACACGTGACACACCCCTGCTACACCAGATTTTAGGAAAGAGAGAGTAGAAGGAGACAAGCGACCCTAGAGACAGGTCACGGAAGAAGGGCTTAGCGATTTGAGAGAGAGACAGATAGCGAGACAGGGAGGTAGCTACCCGGGACTTATATTTGTTCCGTGTGAGAGACTTGTTAATATTTCCAAGACAAATAAAAATAGTCCCATACTATTCTTTACCTCTCCTGTCACTATATGACATTTGGTGGGGAAGCTACTACAAGATATAAAAGCCGCTCGACCACAAGTCTAAAATATACTTCTCTACAAGTAACTACAAAGTCTTTATGACATTTGGTGGCAGCGAACGTATACGAACCTCGTCTACGAATCAACATTAAATTCCTACAAAATATCAAGATTGAAAACAACCAACAACATCAGCTCCTGACAGTATTCTCTCCATCCAGCCCCCTCCATCTCCCAGATCATTACGCTGATGCAGAGGTCAAGAGATCACTCGACGCCTTGCAAGTAGCTTAACGACAAACCAGCAAATCTGTGGACATCGTCTCCGAATTAAAAGCAAATTTCTACAAAAGCAACCGAGACTACAAGATTAGCTTCAGTTCTACATTGAATCCTACAAAATACAGCCTACAGTGCAAATAGTCTACAAGTCTACGACGAATCAGCGAACAACAGCCATCTACAATCAACTACAATTAACAACTCTACGTCGTCTGTATAATCTTCTACACGCACCTACAAGTAGCGGCAGTCTTCATCCCACAACGAGTAAATCACTAGAGAAAAGGACCGAGAAAACATCGACATAGAAAAACGGAACAAACAAACGAAGAGTGAGACACGACTCACAACTCATCTTACTCACTCGTCTTCACTCAAGTTACTCATCGCTACTCATTCACTCACCACAGCTACCAGTGTGGGAAGCCGACGTCACCATGTGCTGAGATGACATCACAACGCGAGTCTGCCATGCCAAGCAACGTGTGACTGACACCAGGCACTTCTCACCCACTACTCATTACTCATTATTCACATAGCTCCTACTCATACTCACTTATTTTCACAGTTAAGTTGGAAATTCGACGTTCTATGCTGAGGTTTGCCTGGGACAGCCGTTAACCACTACAAATACCAGGCCATGGAGTTTCCTGAGTAATATCGTCCATCAACACACCACTAGAATTATCAAGAGATCTTCAATCAAACCTGTATTTTCTTCCGAGATCGACTTTTGTATCGACACACCTCTACGATCTGTATCAAGTGGGTAAAATTATACTTGCTCATTTCTTCTCAGTGCTAAAATTAGCTATATTCAACTTATTTACTCATCTAGTTTGCTAGGACATAAATAAACAAGAGGCGTGTTTCATAACATCATATCTTAATGACAGGAATATTTTCGCCACCACCCACGTTAATACCAGATGACACACAAATTGCCACATCAGACTCACAATTAAGAGACAGCCCACCCATTGTACAACCCTCACCACACGCTAAAGATAAAGAAACAAATACGGGAGTTTCAGATGATGAGTGGGAAACCCCTTCAGACATAGAGAGTGACGACTTTGCAGCTGCCTTGCATACGTATGCCAATATACTTAACAGGGTTCACCGGTCCGGTCATACATATTCCACCATTCCCTCACATAATGATAAACACGTACAAGTTGAATTAACAGGGCAATCATTAAAAATGAATCAAGAAACAAATACTGCTGATCTAAAAACCACACCTCACGTTTTTGTGTATCACGAGGATAAGACTGCCACAAAATTCTCTGGCACAGACAAAGATCGCATTGATGTCATTTCATTAATCAGTCAGTGCGAACAAATGTTCATCAAGCGCCACATACTAGATGAACAAGAGAAAATTGCTATTTTTTCATCTTGCATAAGCCAGGAAAGATGTCCAGCAAGCAATTTATTGCGCTCCGATAAGCTACATCGTGCTAGGACATATGATGAATTTAAAACTGAATTTCTGAAGAAATTTTCTGGAGGTATGAACTTCTTGCCAGGTATAATTCCAGAATTACATAAAATTGTAGATCTTGTAAGGGAGCACACTACAAACCATGTGCTCAGTAAAATAACTGCTGATGTCTCCACAATCAAGAGAACCCTATTAGCTACTCTGGAGAATTCTAAGTGGATAACAGATGATGGAAAGATGTCCCCAGACCTCGTCGTGGACATCATTGGTTATGTAGCTGCCTTGTATAAATTACCTGATAGAACCCTTAAGATCGCCAAAACGATCGCGTACACCCCAGGAATGTGCTTACTAGACTTAATGAACGAGGTAGAGATGCAGTGCAGTAAAGCAGGTGTGGTCGACACACATGCACATTCTGGTAGAATCAGGGTACCTGAGACAGTATCAGCTGTGAAAACATCTACACCGACCCCAAACAGAGAACAAAATCGATCGCGACCAGAAATGAGGCAGCCAAAACAAACAAAGACGCCTAGAAATCGTTCCCACACGCCTTCCTACAGGCAGTTTCATAAGTTTTCGCGCAGCCCGAGCAGGTCTCGCGCCATAAACAACACTTCTTATGGGAAATCACCTCGTAGGTCACAGTCAAGGGATAGGTCCATTCTGTGTCATTACTGTGCAAAACCAGGACACACAAGGTATGAATGCTTTATCAAGGCAAAAGAGGACAATCAAAAGACACAAGGATTTGGTCCTTACTGTAGGCATCATAGATACCAAGGGCACTGGACTAGTGATTGCAAAACAGTAGAAAAAATTGTGTATGTTCAAATCGGGGGAAGACCAAGTCATGACAAAAAACGAACGAACGTAAAGAAAAACAAGTCTAAACTTCACATAGGAGGCATGTTGGGAAATGAGTGTATCTTGATACCAGCTGTATGTGAGGATCAAAACGTTTCCTTATTTTTAGATACAGGCTCTCCAGTGAACTTAATAACACATGAAGAACTAAATAGAATTCTTAAAAATAAAAAGAAAGTAACTTTTCTGGATGAAGCTGATTTAGAATTATACACAGTAGATGGTCAAGAGATTACAGTAAAAGGTATGATAAGATTAAATCTCAGTTTCACAGAAACTACAAGACCATTCTCTGCATTGTTCTATATCGTTGAAAACTTAGCAATTAAAGCTCATATGTTACTGGGCTTAAGATCCATGAGAACTGAGAACATAACTATACTCCCACAAATGAATGGAATAGACTTTGATAATGAATTCATAGAGGAAATACTTTCAGAGCCCTCACCGATTGGTAGAAGAGAGCCAAAAAGAATTGGTAATAAAAAGGCTTTAACAAACATACACAAACAGATGAGTGTATAGATCCACTTACACCAGCAACCCCATCCTCCAGAATTAGTGACCCAGATAACAGTACTGATTTATCAATTTTTCCAGCCCATCTCACTAATGATTTGGTTATACCACCTAATTCATACATGAAGGTTACCATAAAGAGCAATTTACGGAATAGTACTGTTCTTGTCTTAGAAGAATTATGTAAAGTAAAGGGATTGTCAGTAGAAAACGCATTATGTCATACGAACGACGAAGGGCTAACTCAGATATTCATTATTAATCACATGAATGGGGAAGTTCAGTTGAAGAAGGGAACTTGCATAGTTAATATTGAAAAATGTTTCGCCCCTGTGAAGGAAATAAATATTGGTGGAGTAACAAGTGAGATAAACTCTACGGATAGAGAAAGAATAAAAGAGAATTTAATTCACTCAGGTGAATCTGACGAAGAAAATGATTTGTTAACCCTGCTGGAAACACACAGGGACACCGTAGCATTGCCCGGAGAACAATTAGGGTGTACTAACTTGATTAATCACATGATTAATGTGCACCCAGAAACACCACCAATTTTCGTACCAGCTTACCGCATACCACACTCCCAACGTACACTTGCAAATCAGTATGTCGATGAAATGTTAAAACTTGGAATTATTGAGCCTTCAGTTTCTCCGTGGAACGCCCCCCTTTTCTTTGTGCCCAAACGAAATGGAGAAATGCGTGCGGTAGTAGATTACCGTAAACTAAATAATCACACAATCCCAGACAGATTTCCCATGCCATTGCTAAGTGATGTTCTACAGAATACTGGTCCTGAGAATAATATATTCTCGACCATCGATCTCCTAAACGGATACTATCAGATTCCGGTATCTCAGGAGTCACGTAAATACAATGCCTTTTCAACAGAGGCCATTATCAATATACAAGAATGCCAATGGGACTGAGGACAGCCCCAGGTACGTTCCAGCGTCTTATGAATTACGTATTGTCCGGAATTTTAGGACAAGGAATATTTGTTTATCTTGACGATATTATTATCGCAACGAAGAATATTAAGGATCATCTCAGGAAATTAGACTTACTCTTACAAAAGCTTAGTGATGCTGGATTAAAAATTAAACTGTCTAAATGCAAATTCTGTTTTAAGGAAATAAATTTCTTAGGCCACAAATTAAGTTCTGATGGTATTCACACCACTGATGACAAAATACAGGCAGTGAGAGATTTTCCTGAACCCACTACGACTGACGAAGTTAGACAATTTTTAGGTCTGGCTGGGTACTATAGGTCATTCGTACCACAGTTCTCTCATATAGCCTTCCCTCTATTCCAACTACTCAAAAAAGATGCTGTATTCCAATGGGAAGAAGAACAAAAAAGGGCATTTAACAATCTAAAAATTAAACTAACAAATGCACCTTGTTTAGCATATTCGAATTACACGAAATCATTTCTTATCTGTACAGACGCATCAGTTAAAGGATTAGGGGCTGTACTGATGCAGGAAGATAAAAGAGGAAAGAATCAACCAATTGCATTTGCCAGCAGACAAATAAGAGGTGCTGAGAAAAATTATTGCACTACAGACTTAGAGGCACTTGCAGTGATTTTTGCATTACAAAAGTTTCGAGATTTGGTATATGGTTACGAAATCCACTTATTCACCGACCATAAACCACTGGTGGGTATGTTTAAAGAAAAACTCCTTTCTGGGAGGAGAGCAAGATGGAAATGTTCAGTTGAAAACTACAATGTACAAATTCATTATATACAAGGTAAAATGAACATAGTAGCTGACGCATTATCTAGGAACCCGAACACAATTCAGGTCGCGGCGTTAGATCTCAAAGGAAATATCCCAAACCACGAGGATATCGCAAAGGCACAAAGACTTGACCCAGTATGGTCAAAAGTAATATACAAGTTAGAAAGTGGAGATGACATACAATTACCCAAACTTCATATCCCACTTGAACAATTCACAATGGTCAATAATACATTATACAAAATTAACTCTAAACAACCAAAACGCCAAAGAAATACTAACCAGTTGGTAGTACCTAATGACATGATACCCCAAGTATTACGAATGATACACGACAGCCCACATGCAGGACACCCTGGAAAGGATAAGACATTCAACCAAGCCCAGCTATTATATTACTGGCCTTCATTACGAAGAGATATAAACAATCATATAGACAGATGCGAATCATGTACGAAACACAAAGGATACCCAATCACACCTGCACCGATGGGTAATTACCCTGTACCACATCAACCATGGGACGTTGTCGCTGTTGATTTACTCAAGATGCCATTATCATACAATAATAACCTATACTTATTCGTAGCAACGGATCATTTTTCCCGTTATGTCATTTTAGCTCCAATTAAAGATAAGACAGCAGAGACAGTAGCAAAGGCAATAACAGATAATGTAATATGTCGCTTTACTACCCCAAAGGTATTAATAAGTGACAATGGAGGAGAATTTAATTCTGAGATCTTACAAGAAATATGTAACCAATACAACATCAAAAAGGTTAACGTTTTGGCCTATCACCCAGCATCGAATGGGTTGGTAGAGAGACAAAATAAAAAGGTATTAGATGTGCTACGACACATTCTCAGTGAAAATTATGCAAGCTGGGATGATTGGATTCCCAGAGTAGAGGCCTCCATTAATGGGTCTATAAATAAATCCATTGGTGACACACCACATTTCATTATATATGGCACAGATAAAAAATTACCATATGAGCTCCTAGAAGGTGACAGCATGCCTATATACAATTACGATGATTACTCTAAACTCCGTTTACGTGAATTCCAGGACATTCACAAAAGAGTGAAAAACAATTAACGATGTCCAAGGAAGAAATGACGGAGGCATTTAACAAGAAGGCAAAAGATTCACCTATCAGCTTAGGAGACATTGTTTACGGTATCATTCATATGAGACAATAAATTATCCTCTAAATTTGAGGGCCCATACAGAGTAATTAACATAGAAGCAAACAAAGTTTTAATTAAGTCACTTTCAAGTGGCGAGGAAAAACAAGTTCATATTGACCATTTAAAACGAGTTTCAAGGGAATTATCACATAATTATTCAGCCTCGGATACAACCGAACAGGTGAACGTACCTCAAGAAACCAAGCAAGAACACAACAATGATTACAAAAATAAATTAAGGTCATATACCAAACAATCGAACATAGGTGCAACTTTTCCAATAAAATCTACAGTACATCATTTACGAGAATTAAATATCAATTTAAACTCCTTCTATAAATGAAATCACAGTCAACCGTAACGCACATCATCACTATCATCAACCACAGCTTTATAGGAAATTAATAGATTTTTTTTTTCGGTAGGTTACATAGTAAGAGTATATGCGCACCTAGACCCCAAGCATATAGTACGACAAGGATGCCTCATAGCTCCAACGGCCACGACTACAATCGTCAAGGACGTCATGAGTACTGAAATAAGTCTAGATTACTTGTATGACTTACCTACTTATCTAGAAAGACTTGCGACGCCGATGCAAACTCTGGACTTCAAGATAGGGAATTATGTTTCACAAGCACATAACACCAAGGAAGTGGATGAAATGGTGAAGTTAGCGAAATGGAAACTAGAACAGGCGAAGTTAACTATGCTCGTCATGATCCAAGATCTCCCATCTTATGGAACGGAGGTACTGAGTGACAGGAACAATATCACACGTACTCGCCAAAAGCGCGGTTTGTTCGATCTGGGCGGCGCAGTTCTTGGGAACATCTTTGGATTGGCTACAGAGGATGACCTTAAAGAAATAAACAACAAATTTAATAAGATAGCTCAGGTACTAACATACCAGGATAAATTCATCACAGGACAGAACTCAGCAATGAAGACAATTGTGAAAAATCTGAAACAAGCAGAAAACGTAGCTCTCGAGAGTGTAGATAAAATAAATGAATTAGAGGGCAACGTTACTCTTTTCCAGCACTTCTCCATCATCACAGAACATATTGACACGATTCTACTACAATTAGAGAACACTAGAGATCGTTTCAGGGCACTTATGCAAGGAATTTCGAATGCTGGTGATGGCAAGATCACAAATGACTTACTCCCAGTTCATGAGCTACGTCAGATAGTTAGTCAAGGCATACATAAACATAAATTGAAGCCATTGTTCCGCAGTAGGGAATTTATGCAATATTACCCGTACTTAGAAGCAACACTAACACCAACATCAGTGATAGTTCATGTACCATTCATCACTGAAGACCTGTTCACAGTATACCAAATACACCCTTTTCCCTATAAAAATAACAACACTTTGGTCATCATCAACATCAACACAGACACCGAACTCATCATGGTCTCCAAGAGACGAGACACTGTCACTTTCGCAAGTGAGTCAACGATTGAGCGAAAGTGCCGCACATCCTTACATGCTGTTCATCTTTGTCCTGCGTACATTTTCACGTTTCAGCCTACTGATACGGTCCCTTGTGAAATGGCTATCATCAGCAATAACAATATTCATCATCATTGCAACTTCACTTTTGCTCCAGATAAACTTGTACACCATCAACGCATTGGACACTCGGTTTTTTTATTTCCCTCATAACACATCAGTTTACATAGTCTGTCCAGATATACCACCATCTCATACATCAGCATCAGGATTATACATAGCACCAGACTACTGTGCGGTATTTACACCATCCATGTTTACTTTTTCCACCATCAATCACTACGCCATTATCAACCATACACACAAACATTTCCACCCACTGCCTAATGTGAACTTAAACATGAGCACAAGTATTAAGCTGACTTCACCTAAGTTTGAAACTATGCAGCTGATCAATGAAACAATGAAGCCCTGGGAAGATTTGAGTTTGAGTATGTTCAACCCATATTACGTGTATAGCCAAGCACCTTCTGTCTTTATAATCTTCTGCATTGTAGTTGCAGTACTGCTGTTCGCAATGCACAGAATGCATGCAAGAATTGCTAATTTGGAGTCATTATTTAGTGGGGGGAGAGTTAACATCACAGTTAACCACCCTGAATGAAGTGTATATATTTTGTATATAGTATTAATCATATAAAAAAAAATAATAATAATAATAATAATACAAAGAAGAATGACCCATATATGGCAAACCAGTACCATTATCTTTAAATGAAATATTAATAACTCTTACAATAATCTTAATTTTAAACTATTTTTATTCTTGCATGTATGCATTTCACTATAATATCCCAAGTACATACTGTATTACAGTTAAATAATTTACTTTAATGCATTTATTCAAATATGTATACAACTTATTTAAAATGTAATATTACTGAATAATCACTATTTACTATGAATAATATATGTATACAATATTCATACAATTATGTTACTTTACAATATTATATATTTTACTTAATTAGCTTATAAGTTCATTATAATGTGTATGTAGTATGTATTAATATGTTATAACTATTAAATGTCGATGGTACGCCATTTTTGCGCGGCCGAGCAAATGTAGGACTACATAATAGATAGATAGATAAATAGATAGATAGAAGCAGGGAGTCAGATGATGAGAAGGTGTTGTATCTGCGAGAATCGAGCAGTGCTAAACATGCTTACACACTCTTAACACTGAGGAAAGCTGACGACAGCGGCCAGTAAGGAGATGATGCAGTTAGCTGTCAGCAGTCCTCTCGTGAACAAAGATCTGGTAACCATGCACACACATATACACACATACTCACACACAGGCTCCTTAAGCTTTCCATCCACGAGGAACACACGTGACACACCCCTGCTACACCAGATTTTAGGAAAGAGAGAGTAGGAGACAAGCGACCCTAGAGACAGGTCACGGAAGAAGGGCTTAGCGATTTGAGAGAGAGACAGATAGCGAGACAGGGAGGTAGCTACCCGGGACTTATATTTGTTCCGTGTGAGAGACTTGTTAATATTTCCAAGACAAATAAAAATAGTCCCATACTATTCTTTACCTCTCCTGTCACTACATGACATTTGGTGGGGAAGCTACTACAAGATATAAAAGCCGCTCGACCACAAGTCTAAAATATACTTCTCTACAAGTAACTACAAAGTCTTTATGACACCCTTTGACTCCCATTCATTATTGCAGACACTGTATACCTAAAAACTGACACATTAGCTGTAATGTCTTGGTAAAAACTTGAATGTTGCAGGTTAATGGTTAACAGTAATTTATTACAAGTTTGAGGACAATGGATACAAGATTAACATTGCAAGAAAAAATTCTGGTAAACAGGATGTACTTGAAAATAATACATCGGATTTTAGCGTTTGTATTGTTTTTTGGGTTTGATGATAGTTATATTTTAATACAAGAGAACTTTACTTAGCTGAGGTTTTCTGGTGATAGTATGGGTGAGATAAGGGATTGAATAAATTGAGAACATAGTTTTATAAGATGAAAATATTTGAATCAACTCCGAAAAGACTGATGTCTGCATATGTGATCATGCACCCCCAGCCCACCCCACCCCACCCCACCCCTACCACGACCACCCTTCCACCCATGGCCCCCTTCCCCCACACGCCAGTATGCCCGTCCTGAGCGTGTCAAAACGTTCTGATGCCAGTCTTTCAGGGGTTAATCAGTGTTATCAGTCTGCTGAAGGAATGCCTTGCCACATGGTAATATTAAATATGATACAGCCGTCAGTACAGACATAAACTTGCTATAATGAATTAACATAGGTAGTCTTAGCTAGGTATTATATAAATTAATAGAAATGAGTTTCTCCCAATGATGGTTTGATGTATGGCAGTCATTTTTGGTTGAGTTGTGTTAATGTATATTTATGCATTGGTGATGTTTGTATCAGCAATGCATAATTGATATGGAGCCCTGTTCATCCTTTATTTCCTGCCTATGTCTTGGTACTCCTTTACTGCTGGAGTGTCATGTGGTCTCAGCAGTATGGGGTATTGCAAGGCATAGACAGGTAGTAATGGATGATCGGGTTCTGGGCGCATTGAGAGGTATCTGGGGCCGGGGCAGGCCCTATCTCGATGGTCTGCCATTTTCACCCTTACGGCCTCCCCTGTATACCATGCTGTGAGAATAAAACTAAGTCGATTGAACACTGTCTTTTATTATGTCTTTACAATGTCTAATAAGTGACTTACCTTTTATAAGTTTTTGTGATGTCCTTCCAGTGTGTCTTCTCTTAGTGACAGCACCAAGAGGAGACACTGGAAGGACATTACAAAAGAACTTATAAAAGGTAAGTGACATGAGTATGACACGTGACAGCAACTCCAATAAATTGCATCATAAACCTGATGGTTTCAATACACCTGACAATGACATAATGGATGCTACACTTATGACAACAGCAGCAGGAGACAAACACAAAGGGCATCACGAGACATTCAATGGCAAGCATCATACCAAAGAGCAGCATAAACGAGATGAAAGGATGCATCTCTAAAACTTAGTATATGCAAGCTCAGGTTAGGCAAGGCATCATAAAAAACGGGAAGACAACAGGCCATCATAAAAAACAGGAAGCCACAGAGCATCATCAGCGAGATGAATGGATGCTTCTCTAAAACTCAGTATTTTTTTCTGAAGCTGACAACAGACCAAAGACAGCAACACAAAGGACATCACGAGGCAAGCAAGGCAAAGCATCATAAATGAGAGAATCACCAATGAGACAAACAAGGCACAGCATCATAAATGAGACAAGCAAGGCAAAGCATCATCAATGAGAGAATCACCAATGTGACAAGCAAGGCACAGCATCATAAATGAGACAAGCAAGGCAAAGCATCATCAATGTGACAAGCAAGGCAAAGCATCATCAATGTGACAAGCAAGGCACAGCATCATAAATGAGACAAGCAAGGCAAAACATTATCAATGTGACAAGCAAGGCAAAGCATCATCAATGAGAGAATCACCAATGTGACAAGCAAGGCAAAGCATCATCAATGTGACAAGCAAGGCAAAGCATCATCTATGTGACAAGCAAGGCAAAGCATCATCAATGTGACAAGCAAGGCAAAGCATCATCAATGTGACAAGCAAGGCAAAGCATCATCAATGTGACAAGCAAGGCAAAGCATCATCAATGTGACAAGCAAGGCAAAGCATCATCAATGAGAGAATCACCAATGTGACAAGCAAGGCAAAGCATCATCAATGTGACAAGCAAGGCAAAGCATCATCAATGAGAGAATCACCAATGTGACAAGCAAGGCAAAGCATCATCAATGTGACAAGCAAGGCAAAGCATCATCAATGTGACAAGCAAGGCAAAGCATCATCAATGAGAGAATCACCAATGTGACAAGCAAGGCAAAGCATCATCAATGTGACAAGCAAGGCAAAGCATCATAAATGAGACAAGCAAGGCAAAGCATCATCAATGTGACAAGCAAGGCAAAGCATCATAAATGAGACAAGCAAGGCAAAGCATCATCAATGAGACAAGCAAGGCAAAGCATCATAAATGTGACAAGCAAGGCAAAGCATCATAAATGAGACAAGCAAGACAAAGCATCATCAATGTGACAAGCAAGGCAAAGCATCATCAATGAGAGAATCACCAATGTGACAAGCAAGGCAAAGCATCATAAATGAGACAAGCAAGGCAAAGCATCATAAATGAGACAAGCAAGGCAAAGCATCATCAATGTGACAAGCAAGGCAAAGCATCATCAATGTGACAAGCAAGGCAAAGCATCATAAATGAGACAAGCAAGGCAAAGCATCATCAATGTGACAAGCAAGAACAGAACATCATTACTGAGATAAATGAATGCTTCTCTAAAACTTAGTTTTTAGAAGCTCACAGCACAGCACAGCAAAGAACATCATAAATGAGATAAGCAAGGCAAAGCATCATCGAGATGACAGGCTGCTTCTCTAGCATCGTCGAGATGACAGGCTGCTTGTCTGAAACTTTGTTTTTGGAAGCTGACTTCAAAAGAGAATCACAAGTGAGATGACAGGCTGCTTCTGTGCAACACAGTTTGTGGCAGATCAACTCAAACCAAAGGAAGGAAAGCAGGCAGTGTGGCTGACTCGCAACCCTGACATGACGAGATGCTTCCCAGTTACACAGCCTGACAGCCCAATCCTGCACCAGAAGAAAGGCAATGAGCAACATTACATCCACAAGTCTTGGATGAGACAGGCTTTCTGAATGATAATTTCTGGCAGCTAAACCCTAACTCAAACTACAGAGGTAACACCAATCATGTATAGTATAGGACAAGAGACAGCACTGGGTACGTGAGGCAGGGTGGGGGGGTGGCAGGTGAGGCAGGGTAGGAGGGATGGTGGCAGGTGAGGCAGGGTAGGGGGGTGGTGGCAAGTGAGGCAGGGTAGGGGGGTGGTGGCAAGTGAGGCAGGGTAGGGGGGTGGTGGCAAGTGAGGTAGGGTAGGGGGGTGGTGTCAAGTGAGGCAGGGTAGGGTGGGTGGTGGCAGGTGAGGCAGGGTAGGGGGGGTGGTGGCAGGTGAGGCAGGGTAGGGTGGGGGTGGCAGGTGAGGCAGGGTAGGGTGGGGGTGGCAGGTGAGGCAGGGTGGGGGGTGGTGGCAGGTGAGGCAGGGTAGGGGGGTGGTGGCAGGTGACGGAGGGTAGGGGGGGTGCTGGCAGGTGAGGCAGGGTAAGGAGGGTGCTGGCAGGTGAGGCAGGGTAGGGGGGGTGCTGGCAGGTGAGGCAGGGTAGGGGGGGTGCTGGCAGGTGAGGAAGGGTAGGGGGGGTGCTGGCAGGTGAGGCAGGGTAGGGGGGGTGCTGGCAGGTGAGGCAGGGTAGGGGGGGTGCTGGCAGGTGAGGCAGGGTAGGGGGAGTGCTGGCAGGTGAGGCAGGGGAGGGGGGGTGCAGGCAGGTGAGGCATAGGAGGGCGGGTGCGGGCAGGTGAGGCAGGGTAGGGGGGGTGCTGGCAGGTGAGGCAGGGTAGGGGTGGTGCTGGCAGATGAGGCAGGGTAGGGGTGGTGCTGGCAGGTGAGGCAGGGTAGGGGGGGGTGGCAGGTGAGGCAGGGTAGGGGGGGGGTGGCAGGTGAGGCAGGGTAGGGGGGGTGGCAGGTGAGGCAGGGTAGGGGGGGTGGCAGGTGAGGCAGGGTATGGGGGTGGCAGGTGAGGCAGGGTATGGGGGTGGCAGGTGAGGAAGGGTAGGGGGGGAGGAAAGGTAGTAGGGGGAGGAAGGTGAGGCAGGGTAGGGGGGGAGGAAGGGTAGGGGAGGGGAGGAAGGTGAGGCAGGGTATGAGGGAGGTGGCAGGTAAGGAAGGATGGAGGTGGTAAATGAGACAGTATGGTGGTGGTATGGTGATTGTGGTATGGAAAAGGAGGAGGAGAAGGGGGAGGTGGGGGGGGTAATATAAGGAGGGGTGAAGAGGGAGAAGGAAAAGGATGAGAAAAGGAGGAGGAGGGGGAGGAGGAGGAAAGCAAAAAGGAAAGAGCAAAGCAGCAGAGGACAACAACACAACAAAAGCCAAACCTTGACACAAAACAGACCCAATAAACACAGAGACAAATACAGTTAATAAAGCCTATCTAAACAGCACATTAATTATCAACAATGGCCACTACCTCAATGTTGCAGTTCTGTCAGTTAATAAAGCCTATCTAAACAGCACATTAATTATCAACAATGGCCACTACCTCAATGTTGCAGTTCTGGCAAGTCTATTCTTAACAATATTCTCAATAATTTTCCCTCCACTAGTTTGAATTATTGGTGTACATTCTCAACTTTATTATTTTTACATTTCTTTAAAAAATTTACTGAAGTGTGTTACTCAGATTTTAAACATTTCAAATTTACTGAAGCTGACCTTTGTTTAGACTTTTTAGAAGGCTGTCAGGTACTTAAACTCACACTGGCACTATCTTGGAATTCCATCTAGACATTAACTAATGCTCATCTAAGTTACTTTCTTGACTCCAAGCTAAAAAATACACTGTACTGCATCTTTATCATGTTCCTGGATTAGTGCAAGGGCAAAGGATAATATTTTTGGTACACACAATATGAGAAAGGTGGTCCCACATCTCGATAACACACCCTACCTAATTGACAAACACATGAAAATAAAACACAAATATCCTAACAGGTGTTTGGAAGGAATGAGAGAGTGTTTTTGATCGGTGATATGAATGGTAAAGTTGGTAATGTGAAGGTGGATGGAATAGTTGGTGAGTGGGGTGTGCCTGCTGAGATAGATGAGAATGGGAGTGCGTTAGTGGACATTTGTGCTGGGAGGGGGTTGGTAATAGCCAATACCCTCTTCAGGCATAAAATGATCCACAGGTATACATGGCGAGTGATGAGAAGGGTGGGTGGTGAACTGAATGAAAGGAAGGCAATGATTGATTATGTGTGTGTGGATGAAAGGATGCGAAGATGTGTAAAGGATGCAAGAGTGTATAGAGGTTGGGGGAGTGGACTTTCTGACCACTACTTGGTGGTGGCCAGAATTAGGATGCAAGTAAGATGGAGGAATAGAAGAAGGGAAAGACGAGAGGAAGGAGTAGTTGCAAGGAGAGTGGAAAGGTTACAAGAGGATGAGAAAAGGCAGAGTATAAGAGAGAAGTGGAGGAACGATTGGGCAAATATGAATTGGAGCAGATGGGAGACGTGGAAGGTGTGTGTAAGATATTTACAGAAGAAATATGTGCAGCATGTGATGTGGTGTGTGGAAGGAAGAGAAGACGGAGGGGGTGCAAGGAACAGCGTGGTGGACTGAAGAGGTGAAACAGGCTGTGGCACAAAAGAAGAAAGCATACAATGAATGGATGAGAAATAGGGGCGTGGAAGAAGTTGAGAGGCAGAAGAGAGAGTTATATGTGGAAAGGAAGAGAGAGGTGAAAAGATTAGTAAGAGAGAGTAAGAAGAGAGTGGATGAGGAATTTGGAAGGAATTTGAGTGTAAAGTGGAGGGACTGTAAGAAAATGTTCTGGAGAGAAGTGAAAAGAGTAAGACAGGGTGGAAGTGAAGTTAGCAGGGAGTGAAAGATAAACATGGTAGATTACTAGTGGAGAAGGGAGAAAAAGTGAGCAGATGGAGAGAACACTTTAAGGAATTGTTGAACGTAGAGGATGGAAGTAATGCGAGTATAAGTGGCTGGGGAATGGCTGGGAGAAGGAGGGAGGTGAGAAGACAGGTAGAAATCAGTAGGATAGAGGTTGTGGAAGCAATGAAGAAAGTTAAATCGGGGAAAGCCCCAGGAATTGATGGAGTGTGTGGTGAGATGCTGAAGCATGGGGGAGAGATAGTAGTAGAATGGATGTGGAAGATGTGCAGATTGGCCTGGGAGGAAGGTAGAGTCCCGGAGGATTGGAAGTCAGGTATAATTATTCCCTTGTACAAAGGAAAAGGGGAAAAAGAAGTGTGTGGTAATCATAGGGGCATTTGTCTTCTTAGTATAATAGGAAAAGTGTATGGTAGGATACTTATAGACAGAGTTAGAGAAAGAACAGAGAAATTAGTTGGAGAAGAACAGGGAGGCTTTAGGAAGGGAAGAGGTTGTGTAGATCAGATATTCATTCTTAGATCTTTAGTGGAAAAGTTTCTAGAGAAGGGAAAGAAGTTGTATGCGGCTTTCATGGATTTGGAGAAAGCATATGACAGGGTGGATAGACAAGGATTGTGGAAAGTGTTAAGAATATATGGAGTAGATGGGAAGTTGTTGAATGCTGTGAAGAGTATGTACGATGGTGCGAAGGCTGCAGTGCGTGTGGATGGTGAACTAAGTGAATTTTCTCTTTGAAAGTTGGGTTGAAACAGGGATGTGTCATGTCTCCATGGTTGTTCAATCTGTACATGGATGGGGTAATAAAAGAGGTACAAGGTAGGGTAGTGGATGTTGGAGTGGCCCTGGTGAGAGAGGATAGTGTTTGGAAACTCCCTGTACTGTTGTTTGCAGATGATACTGTGTTGTTGAGTGAAGATGAAGGGGAGCTGCAAGGCTTGGTGGATGAGTTTGAGAGAGTGTGTAAGAAACGGAACCTAAAGGTGAATGTAGGGAAGAGTAAAGTGATGGTCTTTGAGAGAGGTGAAGTCAGTGAATGTATAGCGAGGTTGGATGGTGAGGAATTGGAAAATGTGAGTACGTTTAAGTATTTGGGTAGTGTGATGAGTAAGGATGGAGGTTTGGAGGGTGAAGTGCTTGAAAGGGTACAGCAGGGAAGAAAGGTTGCTGGTTCCTTGAAAGCAGTGATAAGAAACAGGGAAGTGAGCATGGAAGTAAAAAAGTTACTACATGACAGTATTGTGATACCAACTCTAACGTACGGAAGTGAAGCTTGGACGTTGTTGGAAGGACACAAGTCAAGAGTGAGAGCAGTGGAAATGAGTTATTTAAGAGGAGCCTGTGGAGTCACGTGGAGAGACAGGCTGACAAATGAGGATATAAAGGAGCGTTGTGGTGTTGATGTGGATGTGATAGGAAGCGTTGTGAGGAACACACTGAGGTGGTTTGGCCATGTGGAGAGGATGGAGGGTGAAAGACTGACGAAGAGAGTGTATGTGAGTGTGGTGGAGGGTGGAAGAGGGAGGGGGAGACCGAGGATGAGATGGAGGGATGGGGTGGAGAGGTATATGAGAGAGGGGGGTGTGAGTTGGGAGCAGGGTAGTGAAATGGCGGGGGACAGGGCGACTTGGAGGCGATTTGTTTGTGGCCACCCCAAACGGGATTGAGGCGTCTGGCAATAGAAGATAGATAGATAGTGTAAAATATATATATAACTCAAACAGTATCTACAATCAAACCTCCTTGACCATGGTTATATAACTGATCCACTAAACAACCACCCTAACCACTCTGATCATGGCTAATTGGTCCAGTTCTGTAATTACGCACTAACGAGCAGCTAATGATGGTGGCACTGTGCACCCTTGTACTGCCCTAACCTCTTTGATCACAGTTAATTGGTCCACTAAACTACCACCCTAACCACTCTGATCATGGTTATTTGGTCCAGTTCTGTAAATACACACTAACGAGCAGCTAATGATGGTGGCACTGTGCACCGTTCTACTGCCCTAACCTCTTTGATCACAGTTAATTGATCCACTAAACTACCACCCTAACCACTCTGATCATGGTTAATTGGTCCACTTCTGTAATTACACACTAGCAAGCAGCTAATGATGGTGGCACTGTGCACCGTTCTACTGCCCTAACCTCTTTGATCACAGTTAACTGGTGCACTAAACTACCACAACAAGGCATTGGTCCAGTTCTGTAATTACACACTAACAAGCAGCTTACAATCGTGGCACTGTGCACCGTTCTACTGCCCTGGCCTCTTTGATCACAGTTAACTGGTGCACTAAACTACCACAACAAGGCATTGGTCCAGTTCTGTAATTAAACACTAACAAGCAGCTTACAATCGTGGCACTGTGCACCGTTCTACTGCCCTGGCCTCTTTGATCACAGTTAACTGGTGCACTAAACTACCACAACAAGGCATGACTGAGCAGCTTACAGTCCTGGTAGTGTGCACCCTACATGGACCTGCTGTCATGTCTATCTGAGAGCCACACCACCTCATCTTTCCCTGCACCTCACTGTGGGAAGGCCCCTGTCCAACCCTAGTGAGGCACTGTCTACCTGGCGTGTGTCATACCTACATGCCGTTTGTGTTTTACTGTACCTAGGCCCACACATGTAGCTGCTTACTTGTGGTTCACGGGTCTGCTTGGCCAGCCAGACCAGGGTTAAGCAACGACAAAAACAGTGTGTATTTAGTGACTGCAATGCTAGCTCCTTTATCTACCTATCTATCTATTGCCAGACGCCTCAATTCCATTTGGGGTGGCCACAAACAAATTGCCTCCACGTCACCCTGCCCCTCGCCATTTCACTGCCCTGCTCCCAACTCACACCCCCCTCTCTCATATACCTCTCCACCCCATCCCTCCATCTCATCCTCGGCCTCCCCCTCCCTCTTTCCCCCTCCACCTCACTCACATACACTCTCTTCGTCAGTCTTTCACCCTCCATCCTCTCCACGTGGCCAAACCACCTCAGTGTGTTCCTCATAACGCTTCCTATCACATCCACATCCACACCACAACGCTCCTTTATATCCTCAATCGTCAGCCTGTCTCTCCATGTGACTCCACAGGCTCCTCTTAAATAACTCATTTCCACTGCTCTCACTCTTGACTTGTGTCCTTCCAACAACGTCCAAGCTTCACTTCCGTACGTTAGAGTTGGTATCACAATACTGTCATGTAGTAACTTTTTCACTTCCATGCTCACTTCCCTGTTTCTTATCACTGCTTTCAAAGATCCAGCAACCTTTCTTCCCTGCTGTACCCTTTCAAGCACTTCACCCTCCAATCCTCCATCCTTACTCATCACACTACCCAAGTACTTAAATGTAATCTATCTATCTATCTATCTATAGCCCGACGCCCTAATCCCGCAAAGGGTGGCCGCAGACAAAACGTCTCCAAGTCACTCTGTCACCCACCATTTGACTCCCCTCCCCCCAACTCACCCCCCCCTCCCTCATATACCTCTCAACTCCATCCCTCCACCTCATCCTCGGTCTACCCCTCCCTCTCCCTCCCTCCACCTCACCTACATACACCCTCTTAGTCAGTCTTTCATTCTCCATCCTCTCCACATGTCCAAACCACCTCAGTGTATTCCTCCTAATCTTTTCAACCACATCCACATCTACCCCACAATGTAATCACATTTTCCAATTCCTTACCATCCAACCTCGCTGTACATTCACTGACTTCACCTCTCTCAAAGACCATCACTTTACTCTTCCCTACATTCACCTTTACATTCCGTTTCTTACACACTCTCTCAAACTCATCCACCAAGCCTTGCAGCTCCCCTTCGTCTTCACTCAACAACACAGTATCATCTGCAAACAACAGTACAGGGAGTTTCCAAACACTACCCTCTCTCACCAGGGCCACTCCAAAATCCATTATCCTAACATATAATTTTCACTCACTTGTATGGTGAAGTTGTATCATGTTGTACACGATAGATTATAAAGGCTCCAACAAGCTTGCATGTGTCAGCCTGGGTCACTTAATGGCGGCTCTCCACACTGCCCGATCTTTGGCAGCCTCCCTATTCACTCCCTTATCCCTGAGGGCACACTCTATGACCTTGTTTCAGGTCATTTTCAGTCTACCTCTCATAACCCCACCCCCAAACTTCACATTCCTCATCCTTTTACTCAAATGTCATCCTCCATCCTCTCCACATGCCCAAACCATCTCAATCTACCCCTCCTCATCACAACACCAATACACTCCAGTCCCATCCTTCCTCCCAAACCATCTCAATCTACCCCTCCTCATCACAACACCAATACACTCCAGTCCCATCCTTCCTCCCAAACCATCTCAATCTACCCCTCCTCATCACAACACCAATACACTCCAGTCCCATCCTTCAACTCTTCCATTGTACAATTGAGTTTAAAGTAATTTGGGGAAGTTAATGCAGTAGCTATGAGATTTTTCCTATACAGTACTTAAACATGTGGAGAGGAAGGGGGATGACAACTGGCTGCAGCAAGTGAGAAGCGTGAACGTCAGCGGTAGGGTTGTGAGAGGCAGATCAAAAAAACCTGGGACAAGGTAACACAGTGTGATTCTGAGGGATATGGGACTAAATAGGGAGGCTGCCAGAGATGAAGCAGCATGGACAGTTGCCAGTAGGTGATGCAACAAGCATGTTGGAGCCTTTATAAACAATACGAGACAAAATGAAGCCCAATACGGTAGCTTAGTTGCTTTTTGTGTGTGTCAAATGCAGTATTTAAAACCACTTATCAACTGCTGAATGTTGCTTACAATTCTGAAAGTGGGTCAATATTTTTTAGGTGTTTTCTTAGCACTGTCACTACAAGGAGGAACACCATGCATGAAAATTCCTTTGATTGTCCTAAAATTTCCTCATAGACTAACCACACTTATGATTATTTTACCACTATACTGATGGTACCCGGTACTGAATTCCTTATAAGAGTAAGATCAACGTCGTAAGTGGTGGTGACCGTCATCCACTCACTTGCTGTAGTGCTGCCTACTAAGGTGCTTCCTTCACCTTTATCATTCTTTTTCTGTGTCTGTCCTCCTCTCTTCCTATTTCTCCTACCTATCCTGTCACTTTTTGTTACTCTTCTTTCCTTTACTGGTGGCTTTACATTGAGTGACAAGCCTAATGGTTTCCTGTAAATCAGGAAGCCATTTACAACGCTGGGTGGTAACCATATAACAACCTATACGTGTTCCCTACGTGTCAATAAGTGGGTTGGCGGAGGGTTAGTGCCCCTCCCTGTACAACAACTAGCCTAACTCAAAGACAAGCAGCCAACCCTCACAGCATTATGGCGCCTGGCTATAAACAGACAAAGCTAAAGAAATAAAGCAATACTGACACCCCTTTGATATTCCTCAACTTTCCTCACAGCCAAACCTCACACGATGATATCACCACTACCATGATTTACAACTACTGGATATTGACGGTTCTGGATTATTTATAAGATCAGGAAATAACGCAATGACCAAACCAGCAATCAAGGAGGTACAACTATACGAAGCTCACTTTAACTTGGCCTAAAATTACCATCCTTCCATCCTGATTACTGAGCTGCTAGTCATGAGGAAGTGCTATGGACAGGATGTACAGCCATAGTATTAAGTGCTATGGACAGGATGTACAGCCATAGTATTAAGTGCTATGGACAGGATGTACAGCCATAGTATTAAGTGCTATGGACAGGATGTACAGCCATAGTATTAAGTGCTATGGACAGGATGTACAGCCATAGTATTAAGTGCTATGGACAGGATGTACAGCCATAGTATTAAGTGCTATGGACAGGATGTACAGCCATAGTATTAAGTGCTATGGACAGGATGTACAGCCATAGTATTAAGTGTTAGGGACAGGATGTACAGCCATAGTATTAAGTGCTAGGGACAGGATGTACAGCCATAGTATTAAGTGCTATGGACAGGATGTACAGCCATAGTATTAAGTGCTAGGGACAGGATGTACAGCCATAGTATTAAGTGCTATGGACAGGATGTACAGCCATAGTATTAAGTGCTAGGGACAGGATGTACAGCCATAGTATTAAGTGCTATGGACAGGATGTACAGCCATAGTATTAAGTGCTATGGACAGGATGTACAGCCATAGTATTAAGTGCTATGGACAGGATGTACAGCCATAGTATTAAGTGCTATGGACAGGATGTACAGCCATAGTATTAAGTGCTATGGACAGGATGTACAGCCATAGTATTAAGTGCTATGGACAGGATGTACAGCCATAGTATTAAGTGCTATGGACAGGATGTACAGCCATAGTATTAAGTGCTATGGACAGGATGTACAGCCATAGTATTAAGTGCTAGGGACAGGATGTACAGCCATAGTATTAAGTGCTAGGGACAGGATGTACAGCCATAGTATTAAGTGCTAGGGACAGGATGTACAGCCATAGTATTAAGTGCTAGGGACAGGATGTACAGCCATAGTATTAAGTGCTAGGGACAGGATGTACAGCCATAGTATTAAGTGCTAGGGACAGGATGTACAGCCATAGTATTAAGTGCTATGGACAGGATGTACAGCCATAGTATTAAGTGCTATGGACAGGATGTACAGCCATAGTATTAAGTGCTATGGACAGGATGTACAGCCATAGTATTAAGTGCTATGGACAGGATGTACAGCCATAGTATTAAGTGCTATGGACAGGATGTACAGCCATAGTATTAAGTGCTATGGACAGGATGTACAGCCATAGTATTAAGTGCTATGGACAGGATGTACAGCCATAGTATTAAGTGCTAGGGACAGGATGTACAGCCATAGTATTAAGTGCTATGGACAGGATGTACAGCCATAGTATTAAGTGCTATGGACAGGATGTACAGCCATAGTATTAAGTGCTATGGACAGGATGTACAGCCATAGTATTAAGTGCTATGGACAGGATGTACAGCCATAGTATTAAGTGCTATGGACAGGATGTACAGCCATAGTATTAAGTGCTATGGACAGGATGTACAGCCTTAGTATTAAGTGCTATGGACAGGATGTACAGCCATAGTATTAAGTGCTATGGACAGGATGTACAGCCATAGTATTAAGTGCTATGGACAGGATGTACAGCCATAATATTAAGTGCTATGGACAGGATGTACAGCCATAGTATTGTCTTTCTCTGCCACTCAGTTAAGTAAAACAGGCAGGAGAAGGATGACAATTGGCCAAGTGAAAGTGGATGACTAAAAACAGAATTGTCCTAATCATGAATGGGGTACTCACACTTTGTCGTAGTAGTAGTAGTAGTGGTAGTAGTAGCCAGTAGTACCAGCCATCACATCTTCATGGTACAGGTAGGCAACATAAACTAATCCACAGCAGCAGGCACACTAACTCATTTCAATAGCACAGTAATACCAACACACTGCTTGGTAGCACAAAGCACATACACAAACACATACATGTTTTTGTGAGTTCATAATTCCAGGGGCTTGACTGGTAAGGGGATGAGTGTGGCCCACTTCACTAGGCATGTTCTTTACTATTTCTCACTTCTTTTTCCTTGTTTTCTAGACCTTACTTCACTTCACTTCACCTGTGGGGGAGGAAAAAAGAATGATGAATAGGACTAATAATTAGAAATAATAATAATAATAATGATAATAATAACAATAATAATAAACACTAACAGTAATAATAATAATAATAATAATAATAATAATAGTAGTAGTAGCAGTATATACTGGTAGTAGTAGTAATGGTAGTAGTAGCAGTAGCAATAGCAATAATAATGATGAAAATAGTACGGTAATGATAATGGTAATCCATCCATCCATCCATTGCCAGACGCCATGTATCCCAAACGGGGTGGCCAAGGGCTTAGAGTTAATTGTTTTACAGGGAGGGGCACTAATCCTCCACCAACCCCACTTGACACGTAGGGATGCCAACAGCATCTGGTTTTCCCAGTCGGTCACCCATCCAAGTACTAACCAGACCCAACGTTGCTTAACTTCGCTGATCGGACGGGAAGCGGTGTACTCAACGTGGCATGGCCGTTGGCAATAATAATAATAATAATAATAATAAAAATAATAATAATAATAATCCATCCATCCATCATCCAATCCTACGTTGCCCCATGAGGAGTGTTGAGGCCTGGGGCTAGGCAGTTGGTCCTGACATTTAAGATGAGAGTGACCAGCCTCACTCATCCCTGAGTGGCATTACATGAGCAATAAACCCCAACCATCCCTTGGATATAAACCTGCACCGGCGCAATCCGATTGGAGCGCCTTAATTACCCACTAAACCACCAGGCACCAAAATTTGGTTATATGGTTACCACCCAGCGTAGTAAATGGTTTCCTGGTGTACAGGAAACCATTTGGCTTGTCACTCAGTGTAGAGTCACCCATAGGCAGAAGGAAGAGGAAAGAATGAAGGAAAGAAAGACAGAAGAGGGAGCGTAAAGTTACCCATAGGCAGAAGGAAGAGGAAAGAATGAAGGAAAGAAAGACAGAAGTGGATGGAAGGAAAGAAGGATGGAGGAGAGGAAAGGCCAGACATCCGACAGCAGCACTACATCAAGTGAGTGGATGGTGAATGCCCCCACCTACTACATATAATAATAATAATAATAATACATCTTTCTTTCCTTCATTCTTTCCTCTTCCTTCTGCCTGTGGGTAACTTTACACTCCCTCTTTTGTCTTTCTTTCCTTCATTCTTTCCTTGTCCTTCTGCCTATGGGTGACTTTACACTCCCTCTTCTGTCTTTCTTTCCTTCATTCTTTCCTCTTCCTTCTGCCTATGGGTGACTTTACACTCCCTCTTTTGTCTTTCTTTCCTTCATTCTTTCCTCTTCTTTCTGCCTGAGGGTGACTACACTGAGTGACAAGCCATATGGTTTCCTGTACACCGCGAAACCATTTACAACGCTGGGTGGTAACCATATAACTAAATTATGGCGCCTGGTGGTTTATTGAGCCGGTGAAGGTTTATATCCAAGGGATGGTTGGGGTTTATTGCTCACATAATGCCACTCAGGGATGAGTGAGGCTGGTCATTTTCAACTCAAATGTCAGGACCAACTGCCTAGCCCTGGGCTCCTACGCTCCTCATGGGGCGGC
Source organism: Coenobita brevimanus (assembly GCF_032717465.1). NCBI lineage: Eukaryota > Metazoa > Arthropoda > Malacostraca > Decapoda > Coenobitidae > Coenobita > Coenobita brevimanus. The sequence goes on along the minus strand of NC_137005.1, from coordinate 41,561,299 downwards.
ATAGGACTGGATAATGGATGGATGGATAATAATCATATATTCATCATCATCCAATTCTACACTGCCCCATGAGTAGCACAGGAACCAGGGCTAAGCAACTTGGTGCTGACATTTAAGATGACAATGACCAGCCTCACTCATCCCTGACTGGCATTACATGAGCAATAAACCCCAACCACCCCTTGGACCTGCACTGGCTCAATCCAACTAGAGCGCCTTAATTACCCACTAAACCACCAGGTGCAATAATATGGTTATATGGTTACCACCCAGCGTGGTTTCATGACGTACAGAAAACCTTTTGGCTTGTCACTCAGTGTAGAGTCTCCCATAGGCAGAAGGAAGAGGAAAGAATGAAGGAAAGAGACAGAAGAGGAAGGAAGGAAAGAAGGAAGCGAGGAAAGGGCAGTCACCCAAAAGCAGCACTACATCGAGTGAGTGGATGGTGAGTGCTTCCACCAACCATTTTAATAATAATCATATTCATCATCTAGACCTCCTTTCCCACCCTAGGGCAGGGTGAGGAGTAGCAATGTCCAGACAGCCCAAATTTGCCCAATCCAATGGGCCATGCTTCCATTCACTCATCATTCAAGCCCCCAGAATCCTGGCTCTATCAAATATGCCAAAAACATTCACCACATTCTGTAGCTTCACATAAATGTATCCGATAGAGTCAATCCGGATGCTGCCACGTTAAAAAGGGGTGCCAAATCCCTGATCATGCACTTCTCCTCACAACATTCATCCAGCCAGCTCGATCTCTTGTCAGTTCCCTAGCCTCACCGACTTCCAAACCTCTCTTCCTCACACACTCATCCACCATATCTCTCCACCTTCTCCTTGGCCTACCTTGCCTCCTCCCTCCTTCAAATTCGCTCAGATATACCTTTTTCACCACTCTATTGTTATCCATTCTCTCCACATGACCATACTATCTCAATACACTCTCTTCGATTCTGGTGTCCACAGACTTCCTCACTCCACATCTTTCATGAATCACATTATTTCGTATGCTATCCACCCTCTGTACTCCACATACATTCCTCAGCAGTCCCATCTTCATTGCTCTTACTCTTGACTTTTCATTTTCATGCCACACCATAGTCTCACACCCATATGTTACAGTTGGCACTAACACTCATGTAAGCCTAGTACACCTGCAACACTCAAGCCTCTGTTTCTTATCAAGGCCTTCATTGCACCAGCTACTTTTCTTCATGTGTCACTCTACTTTCAACTTCTTTGGCACATTTTCCTCTCTTTTCTATTACCGTACCTAGGTATTTGAACCCTCTCACCAGTTCCAGTCTCTCTCCATTCACTGTAACATCACACTGGGAATCACCTTCTCTCTCAATAACCATCACTTTACTCCTTTCTACATTTACTCTCAAGGCACGACGCTCACAGACATCAGTAAAACTCTGCACTAGCCTACCAAGTTCTTGTCCAGTATTTGCAAGCAGTACTGCATCATCAGCAGACAACAAATTTGAGATATCCCATCCATCACCATTCATTATCAACGCCATCCCTCTCTCCATTACTCGTGTTTTTACTTCTCTCATCATCCCATCCATATATATATTGAACAACCATGGGGACATCACACAACCTTGTTGCACGTCCACATCGATCATGAACCATTCACTTAGATGCCCATTACCCCTTACACATGCTTCACTACTATCATAAAAACTCTTGACAGTACCTAGCAGCTTACCATCTACGCCATACATGCGCAAAACTTTCCATAATCTTTCCTTGTCCACTTTGTCGTAAGCTTTTTCCAGATCCATGAATGCCATAAACACCTTATGGACTTTCTCACAAGCCTTCTCTGCTATCTGTCTCACTGCAAATATTTGGTCCACACATCCTCTGCCACTCTTAAAGCCACCCTGTTCATCACTCACTAGGACTTCTGATATCTCTCTTACTTTCTCTATTATAACTGTTCCATATACTTTCCCAACCACACTCAATAAACTTATGCCATGATAATTCTTGCACTCACTCCGCTCACCTTTGTTTTTGTATAGGAGTACAATCATAGCCTTTTTCCACTCTGCAGGCACAGTTTCATACATCCATGCCTTCTTACATATCTCCAACAAGCACTTCATTCCACTCTCTCCATTACATTTAAGCATCTCTGCATACACCTCATCAACCCCAGCAGCTTTCCCATTCTTCAGCTGCTTCACAGCACTCTTCACCTGTGTGAGTATCATGTCTTCTGGCACTGCATTCCTTCTCTGCACACCCCCAAAACCAATCATGTTTACAGCCACTCTGCTCTCCCTATTCCCATTCATCAGGCTTTCAAACTATTCTTTCCATCTGGTCCTTACTTGATCGCCATGGGTTAATAATCTACCACCTACATCCTTCACACCATCACATTTCTTTCCACTTTCACTTCTACATTTCCACACCTCTTTCCAGAATAACTTCCTATGTTTAGAGAAGTTTGCATTAATTTTTCTTCCTAGATCATCATTTACCTCCTTCGTTTTCCTCTTCACTAGTCTCTTTACGTGCTTCTTGCTCTCAATACATTCAGTTCTTACTTCAACTGAACCCCTGTCCTGTAACCACTTTAGCCACTTCTTCCTCTTTTCCTCCACTGCTCCCTTACCCTCATCCCACCATGCCATACCTCTCTTCTTTGTTGTTACTCTTGCCACACCACACACCGCTTTAGCATTCCTAACTAAGCAATCCCTATATGCATTCCACAGGCTGTCCAGATCCATTACATTCCAATTCACTTATTCTAACTCCTCCTCTACTTTGGTCCTGTAATCATCTGCCCTTTCCTTGATCCTCAACTTCTCAACATTCAGTCTTTCTCCCTGACTGCTCCTCTCTCTCCTGATCCACCTCACTCCTCTCAGCTTGAATTTGCATACATGCATACCACAATCATAAGACCTGACAGACCTCCTCCTCATCCTCTCATGGCCCTTGTATCAGCAACCATTCCCAGCATCGACCTCTCTACGAGCACGTAATCAATCAGGATTCTTTCATCACGATCCCCATTCCCTCTACACCATGTATATTTATGTGCATATAATAATAATAATAACAACAATAAAAATAATAATAAAACAAAAGTGATGATATCTAGGGTTGGTGGCGGTACTGTCAAAGAAGAGGGAGAGTGGCCATGTGTAATCTGCCACAAGGATGTGGGAAGTAATTCCATCCTGTGCAGTATTTGTGATAAGTAGGTGCACAAGAGATGTAGTGGTATTAGAGGTAGACTGCAAGATAATGCAGTGTTTGTGATAAATGGGTGCATAAGAGATGTAGTGGTATTAGAGGTAGACTGCAAGATAATGCAGTGTTTGTGATAAATGGGTGCATAAGAGATGTAGTGGTATTAGAGGTAGACTGCAAGATAATGCAGTGTTTGTGATAAATGGGTGCATAAGAGATGTAGTGGTATTAGAGGTAGACTGCAAGATAATGCAGTGTTTGTGATAAATGGGTGCATAAGAGATGTAGTGGTATTAGAGGTAGACTGCAAGATAATGCAGTGTTTGTGATAAGTGGGTGCATAAGAGATGTAGTGGTATTAGAGGTAGACTGCAAGATAATGCAGTGTTTGTGATAAGTGGGTGCATAAGAGATGTAGTGGTATTAGAGGTAGACTGCAAGATAATGCAGTGTTTGTGATAAGTAGGTGCATAAGAGATGTAGTGGTATTAGAGGTAGACTACAAGATAATGCAGTGTTTGTGATAAGTGGGTGCATAAGAGATGTAGTGGTATTAGAGGTAGACTGCAAGATAATGCAGTGTTTGTGATAAGTGAGTGCATAAGAGATGTAGTGGTATTAGAGGTAGACTGCAAGATAATGCAGTGTTTGTGATAAGTGAGTGCATAAGAGATGTAGTGGTACTTGAGGTACTATCTATCTATGTATCTATTGCCAGACACCATAATCCCGTAAAGGGTGGCCATTTAACTTTGAGTTATTTGTTTTACAAGGAGGGGCACTAACCCTCCACCAACCCACTGGCTGACACGTAGGGAGCACATATGGTTTGGTTATATGGTTACCACCCAGCATTGTAAATGGTTAGTGTGAGATAATGCTGATTTTATGTGTGCAGCGTGCTGGGGAGAGCAGGTGGAGATTGTCAGGTGTTAAAGGACTGAACTTGCTGGTGAGTCTCTTGAGTATGTAGAAGTGTTTTGTTATTTGGGAGACATGTTGTGTGCTGGTGATGGGGCTGGAGCAGCTCTGTGGCTAGGGTGAGAAGTGGCTGGAAGAAGTTCAGGGAGCTGTTGCCTCTCCTGACACTGAGAGGACTCTCCCTACATTCTAAGTGGTCTTTGTATGCAGCATGTGTTAGGAGTGTAATGCTGTATGGCAGTAAGACCTGGGCATTAAAGGAAAAGGATATTCGCAAGCTCAAACATACAGAAATGACAATGATTAGGTGAATGTGCAGTGTGTCCCTGCATGCAAGGCCTGGGTTTAAGGTGGAAGAGTTGAGAGGTAGGATGGGACTGGAGCGTACTGGAGTTGTGATGAGGAGAGGTTGACTGAGATGGTTTGGGCATGCGGAGAGGATGGGGGATAATAATTGGGTGCAGAAAGTGTGAAGCGTTAACACTGGGAGTGGGGATGCGAGGGGCAGACCGAGAGAGATGTGGGACGAGGTCATTAAGTGTGACCTCAGGGTTAAGGGACTGAACAGGGAGACTGCCGTAGATCATGCAGCATGGAAAGCTGCCATTAGGTGACCAAGGCCAACGCATGCAAGCATGTTGGAGCCTTTAAAATTGAAACGAATCATCATCATCTAATCCTATATTGCCTCATGAGGAGCACAGAAGCCCGGGGCTATGCAAGTTGGTCCTGACATTTAAGATGAGTGTGACCAGCCTCACTCATCCCTGAGTGGCATTACGTGAGCAATAAACCCCAACCATCATTTGGATATAAACCTTCACCGGCTCAATCCGATTGGAGCGCAATAATTACCCACTAAACCACCAGGCGCCATAATTTGCTTATATGGTTACCACCCAGCATAGTAAATGGTTTCCTGGTGTACAGGAAACCATTTGGCTTGTCACTCAGTGTAGAGTCACCTGCAGAGGAAAGAATGAAGGAAAGAAAGACAGAAGAAGGAAGGAAGGAAGGAAAGAAGGAAGGAAGGAAAGAAAGAAGGAAGAGAGGAAAGGGCAGACACACAAAAGCAGCACTACATCGAGTGAGTGGATGGTGAGTGCTCCCACCAACCACTTTAATAATAATAATGATAATGATAATAATAATAATAATAATAATAGTAATAATAATAATAATAATACTAGTAATGGGTACATGCAAACTAATTACAGTCCATCACTTTACATATAACCAACACTACAAATATGGCAAAAGTAGCCAATTACCATCATAAATACTACACAGACTATAACAAGCAATTGATTCATTTATCTACTCACTTTATCTCACTTTATGTATTTATCTTGGGCCACTTGCTTTAATCCCAGGCAGGTGGCCTCCATGACACTTCCTTTGCTTCCCTCTGCTGTCACGCTGCCCATCCTCCAACCACTTTCTCTGTGTCACCCATTCCTCCACCATCAGGCTGCCCACCCTCCATCCATCTTCACACATATACCTCTCCACCCCACCTCTCTTCCACACCTCTCTCCCAGCTGTGTTCTGAAATAGCAATAAAAATTAGTACTGGAAAAAAAATCAAATAACTCCTCATTGATGTACTTTGTATATTACATCTAAAATTATTACTCATATATATTTAACAACTGGCTGCAGGAAGTGAAAAGTGTTGATGCTGGGGGTTGGGTTGCAAGAGGCAGACCGAAAAAGACCTGGGACGAGGTCATTGAGTGTGACCTCAGGGATAAGGCACTGAATAGGGAGGTTGCTGGGGATGGTGCGGCATGGAGAGCCGCCATTAGGTGACCAAGGCCGATGCATGCAAGAATGTCAGAGCCTTTATAAACAAAATGAAACTATCTTGGATCAGGGAGACATCCAAAGGTTTTCACTTTATGGCTGCTGCTGGCAAACAACTGATTTAACTCAGGAGGGTACAGTGTATTCAGCTCAGAAGGGTACAGTGTGTTGTGTAAGCTACCTATCTATCTATTGCCACACACCTTAATCACATAAGGGGTGGCCACAAACAAATCGCCTCCATGTCATCCAGTCCCCCGCCATTTCACTGCCCTACTCCCAGCTTACATCCCCCTCTCTCATGTACCTCTCCACTCCCTTGGCCTCCCCCTCCCTCTCCACCCTCCACCTCACTCACATACACTGTTCTTGTCAGTCTCTTGCTCTCCATCCTCTCCACATAGCCAAACCACCTCAGTGTGTTTCTCCTAACACTTCCTATCACATCCACATCCACACCACAACGCTCCTCCACCTCCTCATTTGTCAGAGTGTCTCTCCATGTGACTCCACAGGCTCCTCTCAAATTAACTTACTTCCACTGCTCTCTCTTGTGTCCTTCCAACAACGTCCAAGCTTCACTTCCATACGTTAGAGTTGGTATCACAATACTGTCATGTAGTAACTTTTTCACTTCCATGCTCACTTCCCTGTTTCTTATCACTGTTTTCAAAGAACCAGCAACCTTTCTTCCCTGCTGTACCCTTTCAAGCACTTCACCCTCCAAACCTCCATCCTTACTCATCACACTACCCAAGTACTTAAACTTACTCACATTTTCCAATTCCTCACCATCCAACCTCGCCATACATTCACTGACTTCACCTCTCTCAAAGACCATCACTTTACTCTTCCCTACATTCACCTTTAGATTCCGTTTCTTACACACTCTCCCAAACTCATCCACCAAGCCTTGCAGCTCCCCTTCGTCTTCACTCAACAACACAGTATCATATGCAAACAACAGTACAGGGAGTTTCCAAATACTGCCCTCTCTCACCAGGGCCACTCCAACATCCACTACCCTACCATATATCTCTTTTATTACCCCATCCATGTACAGACTGAACAACCATGGAGACATGACACATCCCTGTTTCAACCCAACTTTCAAAGAGAAAAATTCACTCAGTTCACCATCCACATGCACTGCAGCCTTCGCACCATCGTACATACTCTTCACAGCATTCAACAACTTCCCATATACTCCATATATTCTTAACACTTTCCACAATCCTTGTCTATCCACCCTGTCATATGCTTTCTCCAAATCCATGAAAGCCACATACAACTTCTTTTCCTTCTCTAGAAACTTTTCCACTAAAGATCTAAGAATGAATATCTGATCTACATAACCTCTTCCCTTCCTAAAGCCTCCCTGTTCTTCTCCAACTAATTCCTCTGTTATTTCCCTAACTCTGTCAATAAGTATCCTACCATACACTTTTCCTATTATACTAAGAAGACAAATGCCCCTATGATTACCACACACTTCTTTTTCTCTATCATTTTTATCTTTCACTCCCCGACTAATTTTTTTCGCACCCAGTCCAATTCTCTTTACTTCTTTCCAGAACATTTCTTATATTCCCTCCACCTTACACTCAAATTCCTTCCAAATTCCTCATCCACTCTCTTCTTACTCTCTCTTACTAATCTTTTCACCTCTCTCTCCCTCTCCGCTTATAACTCTTCTGTCTGGCAACATCCTCCACACCCGCTTCTCATCCACTCACTACTGTATGTGCTTTCTTCTTCTGTGCCACAGCCTGTCTCATCTCTTCATTTCACCATGCTGTTCCTTGCACCCCCTTTCATCTTCCACATCCCCCATCTGCTCCAAATCATATTTACTCAATTGCTCCTCCACTTCTCTCGTGTAATCTATGACGTTCAAAATACAGTGCAATTCTATCTATCTATAGCCCGATGCCCTAATCCCGCAAAGGGTGGCCGCAGACAAAACGCCTCCAAGTCGCTCTGTCACCCACCATTTGACTACCCTCCCCCCAACTCACCCCCCCCTCCCTCATATACCTCTCAACTCCATCCCTCCACCTCATCCTTGGTCTACCCCTCCCTCTCCCTCCCCCCACCTCACCCACATACACCCTCTTAGTCAGTCTTTCATTCTCCATTCTCTCCACTCTCTTCTCTCTTCTCTATTCCAAAAATAAAAAATGGTGTAGATCAAGTACCGGTAGTCAAAGTCCAGGCTGAGACCACTACTCCAACATATCTCCCATACACAGCCCATCCTCTTGGGGACCATAGCCCATAGTCTTGAAACTGAGGGCAGAGTTACCCTTTTCACACCCCGCTCCAAGTGGATGCTTACTCCTTCAATGTAAGCGGTAACCTTGAAAGCGTGAGAGTGCACCCCTTTGTGTGGGTAGGTGTGGCAAACAGTTGGTAACAGATTTATTTATTTATTTAAAAAAAAAAAAAAAAAAAAAAAAAAAAAAAAAAATCCAAGATTGATACACAATAAACTCTCTTAATATTAGCAATTCTTACTTCTTTTATCATTAAAGCCTGGCATTTGTTCTGGAATAGTCTGTGCAAGAGTATGCATACAGGTTTGGAGAGCCTGTACTATAGGAAAAATCTGGTGTCAGACATAGCTTCAAAGGGGTTCAAGGGGTCAGTAATAACCCAACCAATACACCTTGGCTGGTCATGCAGATTGTGACATTTCTGCCCCACATGCTTGTTTTTGGCATTTTTCTCACCCATAACCCCCAAATCCCACCAGTCCCCCAAACACCTAAGGGGATGGGGGTTAATTTGAAAACCAACCAGGAGCATCATGAATAAAGGTCAAATTGGTTCAAACCACACCAATATACACCAGAAAACTATACTGCCAAGCCAAACAAAATAGTGCGGACTTGTTAAAGTTTACCAAACACAAACATGAGACTTTGTATTTCAAACTAACTGGCTGTGCATGATTAGTCTGTTTAGGTAGTACTCAGCCATTCTTTACTGTTGGAATTATTTCATGAACTAATCAAACTAATCATAAAAAGATCATGCACCATATCTGATAAACAACTTGGCAGGAACAGTGAAAAATAAAATGCAAGTGGATACAGTAATTCATCTTTGTCTTCATCTTGCCATAAATTAACCATCTCTGGAGAAGCAGTGAAGTTTTTTAATGATAAAACTATTAAAAGCTTATTTACTTTCTGTACACAATGTTTTTATCCTTAAATTAAAGTTCCAATCACTCACACCATTGGGTCCTTCAAATTCTACATAGTTTTCACTGCACAAATATATATAATATGACGAAGGGGCATGTGAATATATAACATGACGAAGGGGCATGTGAAGGGGTGCTATGAGACTCTCCGTGGATGTCAGTACTACGCTGTGGTAATCCTCTCCTGTTCGCCGGGGAACGCTCTCCCTTTCGTGTGTTAAGATTACCAAAAGCTACGGAGAGGGCAAGGTGAACGCCTGCTCACAGTTTAAGACTACGGCTGTAAGCCTCTTCCACTTTCCCTCCACCTTGCCATGTTCCAACCCTAGCAAAGTGCATCTGACACACAAATGCAGCTGCTTGCTTGTGGCTGATGGGTCTGCTCAGCCAAACAGACCAGGGTAAGGCAACAACAACAAAAGTGCTATACAAGACACAGAGCCAATGGGGAAAAAATAACAGCAGCAGCAGCAGCCTACCCAAAGCCACCCCAAAAGCTGCCCAAAGCCTGGCCTAACCTTCCCTACGCTGGCCACACAATGCCAATGCATTCATACCCCAACAACACTGATAAACACACACACACACACTTGTTGTACTTGCTGAGAGGCAGGAATGAGTCACCACAGTATATACTCCCTGATAACTCTGCTGACTCCCTGGCTTGCTGACTCTGCTGTCTCCTTGATGACTCTCTGCTGACCTCCTCCTGACTCTCTAGACCACCTCCTGCTCTCCCTCATGACTCTTGACTTCCTGCTGAATCATTCTTGACTTCCTCATTACTTGGCTTCAGGATGACAGGAAGATTAGGATTCCTTCAAGTAAAACCAGCCAGGTCTGGTGACGTCCACCTGTAACCACAAAATTACCTGAGATTAAAAGAGAGAGAGAGAGAGAGAGAGAGAGAGAGTCACTGTTTATGAGTTAACTGACGAGAATAGTCAGACACACTAAACCCCTTTTACTCTAACCTGGCCCAAAATTACCATCCCTCTGGCCAAAATTACCATCCCTCTGGCCAAAACTACCATCCCTCTGGCCAAAATTACCATCCCTCTGGCCAAAACTACCATCCCTCTGGCCAAAATTACCATCCCTCTGGCCAAAACTACCATCCCTCTGGCCAAAATTACCATCCCTCTGGCCAAAATTACCATCCCTCTGGCCAAAACTACCATCCCTCTGGCCAAAATTACCATCTCTCTGGCCAAAACTACCATCCCTCTGGCCAAAACTACCATCCCTCTGGCCAAAACTACCATCCCTCTGGCCAAAACTACCACCTCTCCAACTAGAATTATGATTTGTAAAAGAGTAATGAATGGATACAATGCTAGTCACAAAGAAGTGCTATGGAAAGGACGTAGAGCACTAGTACTGCCTTTTTCTGCCACTGAGCTAAGGGAAATAAACTGCATAAGAACTAAAATCTTTGCCAAGTTCAGCTGAAAGAACTATACTGCAAGTCCCTGCTGACTCCCTGCCCTGCTGACACTGCTGACTTCCTCCTGACTCCCTGCTGATCTTCTTTGACTTCTTGGCAATTTCCTGCTGACTCCTTGCTGATTTCTGCTGACTCCTTGTTGCTTTCCTGCTGACTCCTTGCTGATTTCCTGCTGACTCTGCTGCATTTTGATGGTAGGAAGGTTGGGGTAATAGCAGGCAGGTCAGGTCAGCTCCACCTGTGCAGGTAAAATAAAGCCATTGGTTATCTATCTACTAACAGATGGTTTAATCCTATAAGGGGTGGCCACAAACATATCCCCTCCATGTTGCCTTGTCCCCTGCCACTTCACTGCCCTCTCCCTAGAGAAATTACCATCTCTTATAACAATACTGTAATAATAATAATAATAATAATAATAATGGTGATGATGATGATGATGATGATGATGATGATGATAATAATAATAATAATAATAATAATAATAATAATAACAAAAATCACTTATCTCTTGACTGATTCAGATGCTTTACAAATGCATAAAAAAGTATGCTGTTTGGTATGGAGGCTGTCTGTCCATAAACACACAAAATATACTGTACCATCTCTTATTAATAATAATAATAATAAAAATCACTAATCTCTTGGCTGATTCAGATGCTTTACAAATGCATAAATGTGCTTTTATAATGGAGGCTGTCTGTCCCTAAACACACAAAATATACTGTACCATCTCTTAATAATAATAATAATAATAATAATAAAAATCACTAATCTCTTGGCTGATTCAGATGCTTTACAAATGCATAAATGTGCTTTTATAATGGAGGCTGTCTGTCCCTAAACACACAAAATATACTGTACCATCTCTTAATAATAATAATAATAATAATAATAATAATAAAAATCACTAATCTCTTGGCTGATTCAGGTGCTTTACAAATGCATAAATGTGCTTTTATAATGGAGGCTGTCTGTCCCTAAACACACAAAATATGCATTAAATGCCAGGCACCACCAGAGATGCCTGTGTCCCACCCTTACCAATGTTGTGATGATGTCACAGTTAGGGATTTCCTGAACCCTGTCACCCTCACAAGACTGGATACAGTCAGGTGCTGTTATATGACTGGTGTGTTAATGGACGACTGCTTCAATAATGGATATGACACTCATACAATGGATGGGGGGGGGGGATATGTACTGTGTAATGGCGTATGTGTACGAGACGGAGCAGTGTGAGGTGGGAGCAGGGCAGTGAAATGGCGGGGGACCGGGTGACATGGAGGTGATTTGTTTGTGGCCAATCCTTACGGGATTAAGGTGTCTGGCAATAGACAGACACATAAAACTTACGGGAAAAATCAGGTTAGGTTAACTGATCCCGCCAGCATCACAGAACCTGGGTCTACATTGCCCATTCTCACATCATTGATTTCTTGTATAGCAGACAAACATGTAACAAAACCCACATGTACAGTACTCTATTGTACGGCATTTGAAAAGTAATCCCTCCACTATCCGATGTAATAGAGCCAAAGGCATGTCCGGAAAGTGGTCCTGTGCGGATAGCGGGCCCCAGCCTCCTGGACTTGTACTTATGGACCCTAACTCAGAAAAACACCTATACAACTCCCTCTGGACATGCATAGCACCTATTTAAGACCCAAATTACACCAATAAGGCACATAAAAGACTGAAATAAATGCAAAAGAACCAGAGAATGAAGTTTTAGAGGTGAGTTTATACAATATTAAACATTCTGGGTACTTACAACAAGTCCTTGGCTCCTGGACTGGTACTTATGGACCCTAACCCAGCCTAATTTTGAAAGCCACCTAAATAACTCCCTACCAGACATGCATAGCACATATTTAAACCTATTTAAGACCCTATTCACACCAATAATGGACATAAAGCTTAAAATAAATGAAAAAGGAACCAAAGAATGAGGAATTAGAAGTGACTGTACCTCATCCAGGGTAATTACAGTACGTTTGTGGCCGCCTTTTGTAAGGTTTTGGCAGTGGTGAAAATGCTCTTGAAGCACGTACAGTAATCCAGTGTTGTGCTGCACTTACAGTAATTCTTTGCACTGTGAGTTATAACTGTTTAACACTGCACATTGTTAATTGCATCAGGCAAGTCTGAACTGCCTGTTTCAACCACCAGCTTTGCACTCCACAGTTAATCCTTTGCACTCTAAATTCTAATTTCTTAACACTGCACAACACTGTAAATTCCCGTGTGGTCTAGTGGCGAGGTATTGCAGTTTATTCACACAAAAAATGAGCACGTGTGGCTTCCATTACAATATGCTTTCACTCGCGATCGAGGTTAGGGAATAACTGTTTGGGTGTTTGTGAGCGGGAGTTAGACTGTGACTGTTGATGATGTCGGAGAAACAAAGTTGCCAGATCGCAACGGCCACATTAGCAAACTCCTTAATTTTCATTACCAAATTTAACTTTTCATTACCATATTCGTAAAGCTAGCATTTATTCTTCACTAATTATATATACAAGTGGAAATACATGTAATCACTCTTCGTATAATTAACAGGATGTTGATTATTTTCACGCTATGTAGGCTTGCAGATTAATCAGAGAAAGCAAACAATCCACCATCTCCATCCTGTGTATCCTCATACATGTAAAAAAACCATCTGGTAATGCATTACTCTGATTCATTACCAAAAGAATATTTCATGACCAAATTGGCCCACATTTGGTAATGAAAAATACCAATTGGCAACCTGACAGGGGAAGGGGGAGGGGGAAGGAAGGAAGGGGTGAGGGTCTGTGGTGTAACAGCTGTTCGGCGGCGCGTGGCTATTTCAAATTACGGGTGGGAAAAAAATTCAGATTTTGGGGGTATTTTTTCTTTTTTTGGCCCTTTTTGGGTTCCGAAGGTCCAGGCCACAATGTCCGGTAAGTGGGGATGTCCGGAAAGTGGGCGTCCGGATAGTACAGGGATTACTGTACTTTATCATTCCAAATTGTGATGTCTGGTATGACTGGATACTCTTACTTTATGGCATCTGAAACATTATGATACTAGTTTTTTATCACTTTTCTTGGTTCCAAAATTATGAAGTCTTATATGATTTGATCCTCCTACATTATGGCATTTGAAACAACATTATGATACTCTTATTTTTAATCACTATTCTTGATTCCAAAATTGTAAAGTCTTGTACGACTGGATTTATGGCATTTGAAACACTAACAATAACTACTATTTATTTTGAATCACATTTCTTGGCCTTTCACCATGGCCTTTACATTTTTTTTTCTTTTTTTTTTTTACAATAGCATCAGTGTGGCAGCTTTGAAATGTGAGAATCAGAGTTTGCCAAGGCTGCTGTTACAAATCATGAAGTTTTCACAAATTCTCTGCAGCCAACTGCATTTCAGCAATGGAATAAATCTGAGTGGGTCAGGTTAGCTGAACTGAGGTTAGGTCAGGTTGGATTAGAACTGAGATGAGGTTAGGTTTGGTCAGTTTAGGTTACAAGAAATCGGGTTAGGTTAGGTTAGTTTATGACAGGTTATGTTAGGTTGTGTTAAGAGGTTAGATTAGGTTATAAATGAGGTTAAATTACAATAAATGAGATTAAATTACATTATGATAAAGGAAGCTGGGTTAGGATAAACTAACACAGATGAGATTAATTTATATTTATGATCAATTTAGGTTACAAGAAACTGGATTAGGTTAGGTTAGTTTACGAGGTTCCATTAGTCTGCGTTAAGAGGTTAGATTAGGTTATAAATGAGGTTAAATTACAATAAATGAGATTAAATTACATGATGATAAAGGAAGCTGGGTTAGGATAAATTAACACAGATGAGATTAAGTATGTGACAAAATGGTGTTCCAAGACAGCCATGGTAAGGTTTGGTAAGGGTGAAGTAGGTCAGGTTAGGATAAATTAAGTTAAATTACATTCAGCTGGGTTAGGATAAATTAACACAGATGAGATTAGTATGTGACAAAATGGTGTTCCAAGACAGCCATCATAAGGTCAGGTAAAGGTGAATAGGTTAGGTTAGGATAAATTAGGTTAAATTACATTCAGCTGGGTTAGGATCAAATTACCACAAGAGATTAGATGATTGTCCAGCTGGCGTTACAAAATGCCGACCTGCTTTTGGTGTCAATTGGCAGAGTTGTGATTATAATTCTAATTCCATCTACTGCCAGACGCCTTAATCCCGTAATGGGTGGCCACAAACAAATCGCCTCCATGTCACCCTGTCTCCCAACATTTCACTGCCCTCCCCAAGCTCACACCACTCTCCCTCACATACCTCTCCATTCTATCCCTCCATCTCATCCTCAGCCTCCTCCTCCCTCTCCCTTCCTCCACCTCACTTACATACACTCTCCTCATTAGTCTCTCATTCTACATCCTCTCAACATGGCCAAACAATTCACTAATTATAAAAGAAATACATCAAAGGTTTAAAATACACACAGAAAATACCATAAAAATAATCTACAAGGCATTGTTAGGAAAAAACAGGAAAACATGGCTGATCATATTAAAGGCAATCAGGATTTACTATCTGACCTGTATGAGTGTCATAATTCCCGTAGCGGTGGCCCAAAGCTGTCAAGCGATGACAAACCTCTCTCACCTCTTCCCCCTCGTGGTCGCCCACATCCTAAGTTACAGCTGTCATTATACACTCACCTGCAGCGTTTTGGTAGGCGGAGAAGATGCCAGGGCAGGCTAGGTGGCCTATACACACATAATATATCGTCCTTTCATCCTAAATATCAATATAAACTCTCAAAATACAATTCACATTTGAACACCGACGCCAAACCAGAGCAGCAAAACACCGGAGCAATGGAAAATCTCGCCTTCGGGACAAACTCATAATTTTACCAATTTTTCAATATATATAGCATTTACAGACGACTTTTGACTTCCCATAATTATCACTATATTCACATCACACGTGCTTGTTTCATAAATATAAAAAAATAATGTTTTTCACACAACTATAGGTTTATTATTTTTTTTTTTTTTAAGTTTTGGTAATATAGTTCCCATACTTATTTCCTATCCGATTTCTTCAAGAGAACATTTCTGTACATCAATGTCTATACGGAAGTGTTAAGAAACTAATCGATATAAGAGAACTTAAATAAAACACAGAGGTTGAGAATAGAAGAGTTGACCCGCGAGATTTAAAAGCCTCTCCCGCCCTCTCTCTCTCTCTCTCTCTCTCTCTCTCTCTCTCTCCGCTATTATACATATCATATAGGTTATAGTGCAAGGCATTGTCATGGTACATAATATAGGATACAGAGCAAGGAATAGTGAAGCATTAACACCAAGCCATAATATGGCTATATGGCACTGTAGGAGTAGAGGGAAAATAAACTGTCAGAAGAAACACAGAAATATCAAGAAGAGAGGTAGGACAGAGGAGGAGAAGAGGACAGTAAGGAGATAAAGACTGGAGACAAACAGGTCCGTTTTAGTCGCCTCTTTCGACAAGCAGGGATGATGGGGAAGTATTGTTTCCCCCCTCCCCAGGGGTGGATATAGAACAAGACATTGTCATAGTACATAATTCTCTCTCTCTCTCTCTCTCTCTCTCTCTGACCAGGTACTCGCCCCTTGGCAAGCAGCACTCCATGACCAATAAAACCTAACCACCCGTTGGCACCTAAAAATAATATGAAGGCAATGATGCCAGTGCACTATAGCCTACAGCATGTAGACCCATCACTGATTTCCTTGTACGGTAGGGAACTGTTCCATAAAGGGAAAAGTGGCCATGTGTGACAAGCTATACTACAACTACAACACCTGCTATTATTACCACTATCTACCTGTCTATAGCCAGACGCCATAATCCCGTAAGGGATGGTCGTTTGTCTTTGAGTTATTATAGCCGGTTTCGTGTGATTGCAGTCAGAGTGCTGTGTAGCGGTAGTCTAACACTTGCCGCATCACTCCATTAAGTCATCGAGATACACATACCTGAGTGAATGTGTTTAGTGCATTTGATTTGATGCAGGTTGAATAATGAAGGACCTTGAAGAGCAACGTGTTGGTGGGAAATACCTGTTTCAGATTGGGAAAAACTTTTGCAGAAACTTTTCAGATGTTCCAGCAGGCTTCTGGGGAGGAATGTTTGAACTGTACAATGTCACAAGCGGCTCCAGCGATTCAAATCTGGAAGAACATCCACCAAAGACGATCCCAAATCTGATCGGCCTTCCGTTTCAAGAGAAGACGTTCACGTTGAGAGTGCTGTGATCCATGAAGGTAGTCGCCTGACTGTCCGTGAAGTTTCCCAAGAAGTTGGCATCTGTAAAAGTTCCTGCCACATGATTTTAACAAAGAAACTGAAGATGCATCGTGTTGCCGCAAAAACTGCTCCACGTCTGCTGACAGATGAGCAAAAAGAGATCTGCGTCACAGTCAGTCAGGAGCTGTTTGATTGTTGCAATGCAGATGAAAACTTTCCGAAAAATATCATAACAGGTGATGAAACGTGGGTGTACTGATGCGATGTCAAAATAAAATGGCACCATCTCTCTCTCTCTCTCTCTCTCTCTCTCTCTCTCTCTCATATGAATCTGTGTATCAAAAAACTGGATGAAAAATACACGTCCTTCATCTTACCCAACGTTCGCAATTGAATACTTATCGTTCATCTCTGCAGCTGGCCTTCCTCTTGTTCTTCTTTTCCATCAGATTGCCCTGAGGCTGTTGTTATCATTCAGTTCTCATATCACTAAGTTGTACCTTTTTTACTATGAATTTTGAAACAGACGAAGACATCTCCCTTCTTTCTCTACCGCTGCCTCCACATTCCCCTCCTCTCCCCCCTCGAAAGCCCCCCACCTCCCCCCTCCTCTTCCTCTTCCTCCATAAACTGTGTGTGTGTGTGTGTGTGTGTGTGTGTGTGTGAGGGGACAAGTGCGGTTGCTTAGTGTAAATAAATATTGTATTGTAGTATTCCTTATCATCTTTTCTTCACAAACTTATCGTATTATAATTACATAAGGTAAAAATTATACATAACTGAGCCGTGCAAAGTGGCTCATAGAATATAATTAATGGTGCTTTAAATTGGATCGGTGGCAACTTCAGGTGAGGTGGTGCGTCGTTCATGTGTGCAGCATCAGGTGTACCAATACTTCAGATGCACTCACAGATCGAGAGCTGATATTGTCTCATTTTATTTCCTATAAGATTAGTTGTCTAGGCATGCGAAACTCTTAGAACCACTTTATATCAAGCCAGAGATGCTGACATATTAGCTAGTACCCTGTGTGATTGTGTTTGATGCTTATGGATTACGTAGCATGTGGTGTGTGGCAGGTGGGTTAGTGACGCGTTGACACAGCACGGTTGGCACACCTGTCCTGCCCAGCACCTGCCCTGCTCCCAAACACTTGCCACCACTTTTTTTTCCCAAGAAGTATCGCGGCAGGAAGTCATCTTTATTTTTGTGTGTGATTTGGTCTCAGCGTGATCTTCGAGGACACGAGTGGCTGTGGACGCTGATGGCCTGGCGCTGGTGTGGGTGTCAAGGTGTGGGGGAGACAGGAGGCCAGGCAGAGGTGGTACAAGACGCGAGGTGCACTGCCCCGCCACCACGACGCCACCGGCAAGGTCAGCCATTTGGATCTTCGTCCTCCAGTTTGTGAGTACAGGGTCTTTGATAATTTCCTCGTACTGCAACTACTTTACCGGTTTAAACTCATTGCTTTCTGAATGTGGTAATTATTTGAATGTTATATGGAGTAGGGACGGTGTTATTATCGTTGTACACTTACTTAAAGCTTCAGTTACAGTAGTTAACGCTTACCTGCCTGCCAGCTTGTGTCGTCCATGTCATTTAATAAACGTAATAATGATTGTACAGATGATTAGCTGGATATTATACATTGTTTCTTCTTCCCCCTTCCACTTATTCATCTTCTTCCTCTTCCTCTTTTCTTCCTCCTCCTCTTCCTCTTTTCTTCCTCCTCTTCCCCTTCCTCTTCCTCTTCCTCTTTCTTCTCTTCCGCTTCCTCCTGTTCCTTTTCATCTTCCTTCTCTTCTTCTCCCTCCTCTTCCTCTTCATCTTCCTCCTCTTCCTCTTCCTCCTTTTCTTCCTCTACCTGTTCTTCCTCTTCCTTATCTTCTTCCTCTTCTCCCTATCCCTTTTCCTCTTCCTCCTCTTCTCCCTCTTTCTCCTACCATTCCGCATCCTCCCTTTTCCTCTTCTTCCTCTTCTTTTTCCTCCTCCGCTTCCTCTTCTCTTTCCTGTTCCTCTTCATTCCTCTTCTTCTTTATTCCTGTTCTTTCTGTTCCTCTTCTTTGTTCCTCTTCTTTCTCTTTATCTTCGTTCACTTCCTTTTCTTCCCTCTCTTCCTTCTTCTCCTCTTATTCTTCCTTCTTTTCTACTTCCTCCTCCTCCTCTTCTTCCTCCTCCTCCTCCTCCTATTATTACTATTACAACAACAACAACAGCTACTACTACTACTACTACTACCACCACTTCCTCTTTTTCTTTTTTCTTCCTCCTCTTCCTCTTTCTCCTCCTCTTCCTCCTTTTCCTCTTCCCCTTCTTCTTCCTCCTCCTCCTCTTCTTCGTCCATTTCCTTTTCCTCCTCTACTTTTATTCTTCCTCTTCTAGTTCCTCTTCTTTTCTTCCTTTTCTTCTTCCTTCTGCCACCTCCTCTTCTTCCTCATCCTCTTCCTAATCTTCTTCCTCCTCTTCCTGACCTTCCTCCTCCTCCTCTTCTTCCTACATTTCCTCTTCTTCCTTTTCTTCTGTTCTTCCTGCCTCTTCCTCTTCTTCCTTTTCTTACTCCCTTTTCCTCCTCTTCTTCCTCTTTCTTCTATTCTTCCTAATCTTCTTCCTCATCCTCTTCCTTATCTTCTTCCTCCCTTCATCTCTCTCCTTTCTTCCTTCTTCTCTCTCCTTTCTTCCTTCTCCTTTCTTCCTTCTTCTCTCTCCTTTCTTCTCTCTCCTTTCTTCCTTTTTCTCTCTCCTTTCTTCCTTCTTCTCTCCTTTCTTCCTTCTTCTCTCCTTTCTTCCTTCTTCTCTCCTTTCTTCCTTCTTCTCTCTCCTTTCTTCCTTCTCCTTTCTTCCTTCTCTCTCCTTTCTTCCTTCTCTCTCCTTTCTTCCTTCTTCTCTCTCCTTTCTTCCTTCTTCTCTCTCCTTTCTTCCTTCTTCTCTCTCCTTCTTCTCTCTCCTTCTTTCCTTCTTCTCTCTCCTTTCTTCCTTCTTCCTTCTCCTCTCTTCCTTCTTCCTTCTCTCTTCCTTCTTCTCTCCTTTCTTCCTTCTTCTCTCCTTTCTTCCTTCTCCTTTCTTCCTTCTCTCTCCTTTCTTCCTTCTTCTCTCTCCTTTCTTCCTTCTCTCTCCTTTCTTCCTTCTTCTCTCCTTTCTTCCTTCTTCTCTCTCCTTTCTTCCTTCTTCTCTCTCCTTTCTTCCATTCTTTCTCTCTCCTTTCTTCCTTCTTCTCTCTGTTTCCTCCTCCTCCTCCTCCTTCTTCTCCTCCTCCTCTCTCCTCCTCCTCCTTCTCCTCTTCCTCCTCCTGCTCCTCCTCCTCACTTCTACATCCACTACTTTTATGTTACTACTTCCACTACTATTCTACTTCTGTTTGTCCTGCGTCTACCTTTACTTCCACTTCTACTTCTGAGTTTACAACTACTTTTCTACTTCTAATTCCTCAGCTTCAGTACTTCAATATCTACTTCAATATCTACTTTAAATCTACTTCAATATCTACTTCCATATCTACTTTAAATCTACTTCAATATCTACTTTTATAACTACTTCAATATCTACTTCAATATCTACTTTTATAACTACTTCAATATCTACTTCAATATCTACTTCAATATCTACTTTTATAACTACTTCAATATCTACTTCAATATCTACTTTTATAACTACTTCAATATCTACTTCAATATCTACTTCAATATCTACTTCTATTTCTACTACTACTACTTCTACTCCTGCATGCTCAACTGCCATTTCTGTTTCTACATCTAATGCTCTCTCTCTCTCTCTCTCTCTCTCTCTCTCTCTCTCTCTCTCTCACCACTGCCTTCCCCTCCTCTCCCTTTTTTCCTACCACTCTACCTTACTTCTCCTCCCTCCTCTCCCTCTCTCTTTCCTTCACACTTTCGCTCCATCTCTTTCCCTTATAATCATGGGAGAGAGAGAGAGAGAGAGAGAGAGAGAGAGAGAAGGAAAGTGTGCCTCGTACCCGCATGACCTACACCGCCAGGTCAGGGGTCAGGGGTCATCCAGTGCAGGAAATATCCAAAGCGCTAACATGACCACCTTGCCAGCGGTCAATGCTAAGGCTGCCCAGATTATTAAGTGTGAGTGTGATTTTGTTCCTTATCTTTTGTGTTCACTGTTTTTGTACAATGCACTCCCATGCTGGCAATGTACGTCAGCCAACACACGATGCACCCTACCCCTGCCTACTTGTGTACAGTTGTGACCCGCCAACGTGGTGCCTATCCTTGCCTTTGACTGACTATGTAATAATACAAGTAGATGAACTCAGTGCTATCTATCTATCTATCTATCTGTCTCTCTCTCTCTCTATCTATCTATGGCCCGACGCCCTAAACCCGCCAGCGTGGTGCCTATCCTTGCCTTTGACTGTGTAATAATACAAGTAGATGAACTCAGTGCTGTCTATCTATCTGTCTATCTATCTGTCTATCTGTCTGTCAATCTATCTATCTATCTATCTATCTATGGCCCGACGCCCTAAACCCGCCAGCGTGGTGCCTATCCTTGCCTTTGACTGACTATGTAATAATACAAGTAGATGAACTCAGTGCTGTCTATCTATCTGTCTATCTATCTGTCTATCTGTCTGTCAATCTATCTATCTATCTATCTATGGCCCGACGCCCTAAACCCGCCAGCGTGGTGCCTATCCTTGCCTTACGAATGGACGAGGCCGCTGCTGACTGCACTCATCAACTCAGTGCTATCTATCTATTCTATCTATCTTTCTATCTATCTGTTGGCCGACGCCCTAATCCCGCAAAAGGTGGCCACAGACAAAACGCCTCCAAGTCGCTCTGTCACCCATCCTTCGACTACCCTCCCCCAACTCACTCCCCCCTCCCTCAATATACCTCTCAACTCCATCCCTCCACCTCATCCTCGGTCACCCCCTTCCTCTCCCTGCTTCCACTTCACCTACATACACCCTCGTAGTCAGTCTTTCCTTCTCCATTCTCTCCTGCGTCTCCATTCACTGCTACACTCAGACAAAACATTGAGGTTCAGTGGTAATGCCGCGTGCTGTGTTGTGATACGGATCTGCAGTGATGATACGGGGCAGTGATGACCCGATTGAGGACACTGTTGTACCGTATTGTACCACTGGCTGATACGCAACGATGATACGGTACGCAAATACGCAACGATGATACGGTACGCAAATACGCAACGATGACACGCTACGCAAATACGCAACGATGATACGGTACGCAAATACGCAACGATGATACGGTACACAAATACGCAACGATGATACGGTACACAAATACGCAACGATGATACGGTACACAAATACGCAACAATGATACGGTACTCAAATACGCAACAATGATACGGTACTCAAATACGCAACAATGATACGGTACTCAAATACGCAACAATGATACGGTACTCAAATACGCAACAATGATACGGTACTCAAATACGCAACAATGATACGGTACTCAAATACGCAACAATGATACGGTACTCAAATACGCAACAATGATACGGTACTCAAATACGCAACAATGATACGGTACTCAAATACGCAACAATGATACGGTACTCAAATACGCAACAAGTGGAGCGGTACGCGGGTAAGCAACGATGATACGGTACGCGATTGAGGACACTGTTGTACCGTATCGTACCACTGGCCGATACGCAACGATGATACGGTATGTAAATACGCAACAATGATACGGTACGCAAATACGCAACGATGATACGGTACGCAAATACGCAACAATGATACGGTACGCAAATACGCAACGATGATACGGTACGCAAATACGCAACAATGATACGGTACGCAAATACGCAACAATGATACGGTACGCAAATACGCAACAATGATACGGTACGCAAATACGCAACAATGATACGGTACGCGGGTAAGCAACGATGTTACGGTACGCAAATACGCAACGATGATACGGTACCCGGGTAAGCAACGATGATGCGGTACGCGGGTAAGCAACGATGATACGGTACGCGGGTAAGCAACGATGATACGGTACGCGGGTAAGCAACGATGATACGGTACGCGGGTAAGCAACGATGTTACGGTACGCGGGTAAGCAACGATGATACGGTACGCGGGTAAGCAGCGATGATACGGTACGCGGGTAAGCAGCGATGATACGGTACGCAAATACGCAACAAGAGAAGTCGTATTCTCGCCGGCATTGGAGACTTCGTAGCATGTCTTCTTTAGCGGTTTGTTTAGCCTATCACACCTTAATAGTCTCTTGTACGTTATTCATATCTTTCCATTATCAACACAGCTGCCGTTGATAATGTAAAGGAGGATATTAAGATCCAACGTGAACGATAAATTGGCGAAGATGAAACGAAATCTCCAAAGCCAAGCAGAAAACGCGCGGGATTTGAAACTAAAACGTGAGGACGAAAATGCCTTGTACAGTACGCGCTACTATAATCCCTTAACCCTTTCATCCCGCCGATTTATTTTCCACTCAAAAGAATAAATTATGTCACCGGATTGAGACGGTTAAGGGTCAAATTCTGAGACGCTGGATATTTCATAACTCCTCTTCCTTAGCGATTTTATTTGCACATTACACCTCAGTATTATTTTGCTTGTTACCAACAAAAACCATGTTAGTATTAAAACGCTACAAATGGCCTACAGGAGAATGTTAATGTGTAATGTACGGGATAAATCACTTAGGTGACATGTAGAGGTGAATGGTATGTAGGAGGACTGCTGGGCCTTGAAAGCAGGCTGTGAAGCCTATGCCCAGAGTCGGACACATTAAAAAAAAAAAAAAAAAAAAAAAAGGTAAAGGTGCTACGTAGCCTGCTAGTGGCTGCCAGTGTAAGGCAGCTCTATGATGCTGGTAATAAGGCTCATATCCCAGAGATAAGCGATGCAGCACACACACCAGCCATAAAATTAACACAAAAGCAAGAGACTGTCGCTTCAGGCTTGGCGCCAAGTTTTAAAAATATCCATAATATGGAGATTTCGTAGTGCCTCTTCCTCGGCAGTTTATTTGGCATATTACACATTAATATTGATTTTCATGTAATCTGTCACTTTTAAAATCGACGTAGATTCCATTTATAACATACTGGAGGATTTTATGGTATATGCGCCAAGTAATCGCCGAGGAAGACACACTACGGAATCTCCAAGTCAATTTCGGCTTGAGCTTTAATGTCGGCACAATTGCAAGTCAGAGTAACATAGAAGAGAATATTAACGTGTTTGGTGCAAAATAAATCGCTGAAGAAGAAGTATTACGGAACGATCAAAGTTAGCTGAAAATTAATCCGTAATATCGCTGGAATGGTGGGCTTGGCAGCACTTGTTCCTTAGCGATTCATTTTCAAATTAGGCTTTTCTGTTGGCTAATATGATATTTATACTTTGCTAATACCGCCATAGTTTGCATCAATCGCACACAGATGAATATTAAGGTTAACTGTGCAAAATAGTTCGCCGAGAAGGAAATGTTACGAAATCTCCTATATGAGAGATTTCGTCTTAAATTTAAATCTCGGCACAGTTGCCTCAGTAACCTACAATAGAATATTAAGGTGTAATGTGCACAATAATAATAATAATAATAATAATAATGATGTGTAATGTATACAATAAATCTCGACACAGTTGCCTCAGTAACCTACAATAGAATATTAAGGTGTAATGTGCACAATAAATCGCTGAGGAAGAGGTGTTACGAAGCCTGCCAAGTGGGGGTTGAAAATTAAGCCGTTATCTCGTTGACATGGAAGGATTCTTAGCATCTTTTCCTGAGCCATTTATTTTGCATATTACACCTTGCTGTCCTCTGCGACGTTATTTATATTTTTTAATACAGTCGTAGTTTATATTAACACCATAGTAGAGGATACTAAGGTGTAGCAGGAAAAATAAATCGCCGAGGAAGGGATGTTACGAAGCCTCCAAGAAGTGTGTGGGCTAAGGGTTGAATTTCGAGTTAGTGATTTTGTTGTATATGAGGGAGGGGGAGTGAGCTGGGGGGAGGGCAGGCAAATGGTGGCTGACAGAGCGACTTGGAGGCGTTTTGTCTGCGGCCAGCCTTTGCGGGCTTAGGGCGTGGGGCTATAGATAGATACAACGATAGATTTTGTTGTTTTATGTTCAGTGTAAATATGTGACGTTATTGACGGTATTGTTGGAAGGTTTTTGACGTGTTTATGCTGCCTGTGTGACTGTATATATGAGTGTGTGTGTGTGTGTGTGTGTGTGTGTGTGTGTAGTGTTTATGCTGCCTGTATGACTGTATATATGTGTGTGTGTGTGTGTGTGTGTGTGTGTGTGTGTGTAGTGTTTATGCTGCCTGTATGACTGTATATATGAG
>NC_137005.1:41513560-41526060 GCF_032717465.1 Coenobita brevimanus | reverse complement strand
TGAATTACTGGGGTGGATATGGAGGGGGAGGGTACGAGGATACAGAATTACTGGGGTGGATATGGAGGGGGAGGGTACGAGGATACAGAATTACTGGGGTGGATATGGAGGGGGAGGGTGGGGATATACAGAATTACTGGGGTGGATATGGAGGGGGAGGGTACGAGGATACAGAATTACTGGGGTGGATATGGAGGGGGAGGGTACGAGGATACAGAATTACTGGGGTGGATATGGAGGGGGAGGGTACGAGGATACAGAATTACTGGGGGGGATATGGAGGGGGAGGGTACGAGGATAAAGAATTACTGGGGTGGATATGGAGGGGGAGGGTACGAGGATACAGAATTACTGGGGTGGATATGGAGGGGGAGGGTACGAGGATACAGAATTACTGGGTGGATATGGAGGGGAAGGGTACGAGGATACAGAATTACTGGGGGGGATATGGATGGGGAGGGTACGAGGATACAGAATTACTGGGGGGAATGGATATGGAGGGGGAGGATGGGAATATACAGAATTACTGGAGGGGGAGGGTGGGGGGATACAGCATGGAGGGGGGCTGGGGTGGGGCACAGGGCTGGGGTGGGGGACAGGGCTGGGGTGGGGCACAGGGCTGGGGTGGGGCACAGGGCTTGGGTGGGGCACAGGGCTGGGGTGGGGCACAGGGCCACCACCTCGGCAGGTGTATCAAAGGCAGATATTCTTGTGACGAGTCTGCCTGGCAGGGCAGAGCGACGGGCTGCTGTGGCGGGGCAGTCCAGCAGACAGTGGTTGGGAGGCCAGTCTTCAGGTTGGTGACGGTGGGTCAGGTTCAGGATTCCTGCCTGCTGTTTGACACAAGCAGGCCAGCCCAGCCGTAGGCGACGCAGGCGCACCATGAGCGAGTTGGGTGTGCAGGGTGGGACGGAGAGGGGCTGGTAGGTGGCAGCTCTTGCATACCATGTTGCACAGCGTGAGCCTCTGCAACTCGTGCTGTGATAGACTGAGCCTGGAGGTGTTGGCTGTGGCTCTGTGTTTGATGTGAGAGGCTGGTCTTGAGGGGGAAGGTGATGGCAGGCAGGCTGGTTGCTGAACCAGCGGCGGCGTTGGCTCGCTCGTTGCCTGAGATGCCCACGTGGCCAGGCAGCCAGTGGAGGTAAATTTCTCCTCCACTCTGTGAGATGGAGTCAGCCACAGCTGTGACTGAGGTCAGCAGACTCCCATTGTTACTGAAGTGTGGTGCTGGTAGGCCGTGCAGAGACGAGGGTCGATGTGTGTGTGGTGTTGGCTGGCAAGTGTTGTGCTGGTAGGCCGTGCAGAGACGAGGGTCGGTGTGTGTGTGGTGTTGGCTGGCAAGTGTGGTGCTGGTAGGCCGTGCAGAGACGAGGGTCGGTGTGTGTGTGGTGTTGGCTGGCAAGTGTGGTGCTGGTAGGCCGTGCAGAGACGAGGGTTGGTGTGTGTGTGGTGTTGGCTGGCAAGTGTGGTGCTGGTAGGCCGTGCAGAGACGAGGGTCGGTGTGTGTGTGGTGTTGGCTGGCGTGCCTGACGGCGCCTGGGACAGCCACAAGCTCCGTCTCGTACGCAGAGGCTCTGGAGGGGAGCCGCCAGGACTCGACACGGCCTTCACTGGCGCAGTGCAGCACCTGCTGACCCCTCAGCAGTGACTGACCCGTCGGTGAAGTATTCGGCTGTGCCTGGGGTCCAGAGTGATGCAGTTCTCCTTATGCCATCCTGTGGTAGGAGGGCAGCTGAGGTGCTCCAGGGCAGGCGTGGGAGGGGGCAACACTGGATGGCAGGGGCAGCCATGGGGGTGAGGCAGGGGCAGCCATGGGGGTGAGGGCGTGTAGTCAGGGTCAGGGGGGTCAGGGCCTGCCTGACAGGCGTCGGCAATGTTAAGGTGATGAATGATACTGGCAGTGGTGGGTGGCCAGTCCTGCCTTGCATGAGGGTTAGGAAGCCTCTCCAGGCAGCGCTGCAGCACCATACAAACAGGCAGGTGTGCCCTGAGTCTGCAATGCTGAGCAGAAACCGCTGTCGCTCGACTCCAGATTCTGTGCTGAAGGCAGGTGAAGCCACTGTTGGAGGGACGGGAGGCAGGGGTGGCGGTGGTGGTGTTGGCAGGGAGCTGAGTGATGGCAGGGTCTGCCAGCAGACTTGGAGGGGCGGGAGGCAGGGGTGGCGGTGGTGGTGGTGGCAGGGAGCTGAGTGGTGGCAGGGTCAATGTCATCACTGGCTGGGGTGGAAGGGGGTCTGCAGAGATGGAGTCACAGCAGGAGGTGTGGTGCCTCTCTGTACCAGGGCAGGTGGCCGTGTGGTGGTGCAGGAGCTGTGCTGGGGGTGCAGCGAGGTGCCGTGGCTGCGGCAGTAGCGGGGCGCCCTGGCTTAGTGGTGAGAGAGCGGGGCTTGGAGGAGGAGGTGGAGGCAGCGGTGGTGGTGGGTTTCCCCGCACGCGTTGTGGTGGAGGTGGAGGGACGAGGACTGGCAGGCTTGGCAGCCGGAGGGTGAGGACTGAGGGCGGCAAGGACCGTGAGGGAGGGCACGCCTGCATGGTGTGAATAATATATATATATATATATATATATAGATAGATAGATAGATATATGTGTGTGTGTGGGTGTGGGTGTGGGTGTGTAAAATGTTTATTTATTTATTTATGAGATGTCATATGAAAGGTATAAGGAAAAGAGGAATAGAGCGAGAAGGGCTGTGCGTGATGCTAAAGTGGCAGCAGATGAGAGGTGGGGTAGGCGGCTGACAGAGAATTTTCAACAGAATAAGAAAATGTTTTGGAAGGAGGTGAAAAGGGTGCGAAAGGGAGAGTCTGGGAAGGAAGAACGAGTAAAAGCAGAGGATGGAAGGATGTTAATTGAGATGGATGCAGTAAGGAAGAGATGGGCAGAGTATTTTGAAAGATTATTAAATGTAGAGGAGGAAAGGGTGGCTGAGATTGTGGCGGATGGAAGGGTGCAAGGAATAAATGTGTTGGGAGAGTTGAATGATTCTTTGATCACGAAGGAGGAAGTGGAGAAGGCAGTAAAGGAGATGAAAACAGGGAAAGCTGCAGGTATGGATGGGTGTGCTGTGGAATGCCTGAAGGGTGGTGGAGTGACTATTGTTGACTGGTTAGTAAGATTGTTGAATGTGTGCTTTGAGAAAGGTATGGTGCCAATTGACTGGGCAAGTGCTTGTGTGGTCCCGTTGTATAAAGGCAAGGGTTATAAGTATGAATGTACGAGTACTAGCTTTAGGGGTATAAGTCTGTTGAGTGTTGTAGGTAAGGTGTATGGTAGAGTGTTAATTATGAGAGTTAGAGAGGGTACAGAGGGAGTGATTAGTGATGAGCAGTGTGGCTTTAGGAGAGGGAGGGGATGCGTTGATCAGGTGTTTGCTGTGAGACAAGTGTGTGAAAAGTATTTAGCGAAAGGCAAGGATGTGTTTTGGGCATTTATGGATTTAGAGAAAGCGTATGATAGAATTGATAGGGAGGCTTTGTGGACTGTTTTAAGATTGTATGGACTTGATGGTAGGTTACTAAAAGGGGTGAAAAGTTTTTATGTAAATAGTAGAGCATGTGTAAGAGTGGGAAATGCTGTGAGTGATTGGTTTCCCGTGAGAGTGGGGCTGCGACAGGGATGTGTGATGTCACCTTGGTTGTTTAATATTTACATGGATGGTGTTGTAAGGGAGGTGAATGCAAGAGTTTTAGGTGGTCTGAGTCTGGTAAAATGTTGATGGTGGAGATTGGAATCTGAAGCAGCTGCTGTTTGCAGATGATACTGCACTGGTGACTGATTCAGAGGAGAGATTGAGACAGTTGGTAGAGGAGTTTGGAAGGGTGTGTGAAAGGAGGAATTTGAAAGTAAATGAGAATAAGAGTAAAGTGATGAAGTGTACGAGGTTGATAGATGGTAGGGGGATGAATATAGTTTTGAATGGTGAGTTGCTTGAGGAGGTAGATTGTTTTAAATATCTAGGGTCACATGTTGCTGTGGATGGAAGAATAGATGCAGAAGTGAAGTTTAGAATAAATGAAGTAGGAAAGGTGCTGGGAGGAATGAAAAAAGTGTTTAAATGTCGTTCGCTTAGAATGGATGTAAAGAGAAGGCTGTATGAGGGTGTTGTGGTACCGACTGCATTATATGGGGCTGAAACATGGAATATGGGTGTAGCAGAGAGGAAAAGTTTGAATGTAATGGAGATGAGGTGTCTGAGGAGTATGTGTGGAGTGACGCGTATGGATCGGGTGCGAAATGATGAAGTGCGAAGGAGAACTGGAGTTGTCCAGGAGATGGCTGGTAGAGTTGAGCAGAGGGTGTTGCGATGGTTTGGGCATATGGAGAGAATGGATAATGAGCGATTGGTGAAAAAGATAACTAGATCTGATGTGAGAGGTGTAAGGCTGAGAGGAAGACCACGAATAGGATGGATGGATAGTGTGAAGAGAGCGCTGGATGCGAGAGGGATGTCTGTCGAGCAAGGAAGAGTGGTTGTGCGTGACAGAAATAAATGGAGAGAAATTGTGAATAAATAAGTGATGACGCAGCCCTGAGGGGATATTCTCCCGCGTTTGGTCTGATCAGCTAGTCAGGTCAGGTGCGGGTAAGGGGATGGGTATGTTATGATGTGGCAGGGGTAAACCAGCTCTGCTGTCGAGCCCTGCTGCGGATGTCACTGATTGCATTGCGCAGTTGACCCTTGTGCGGTGTGGTGCGGTGAGGATCTGTCCGTTCTCCCCTTTGGGGCTAAGATGTGAATGAATGTGTTTAAATGGATGAGTAAATGGAGAGTGTGTCGTCCTGTCTCGGCTACCTCCCTTTCCTTGGGGGAAGCAGCCTAGGTATATAGATAGATAGACTTACCCCTTCGTTAACATACATATGTATACATACATACGCACACATACCTGTACACACGTACATAAGTAATGCACACATGAACATAGGTAGCCTATATTTATCTATATATATGCATAAGACACAATGAATAAATAAACTAAAACAAACAATAGTCAGCAAGCAATCCAGCGATTTCCAACAGTGGCTGGGGCCTGACCCCCCTCCCTCTAGAGGACGTCGAAGGAGACCCCGTCACTGCCCCGTGAGGGACTTGCCTATCCTAGCCCTAACAGCGCCTGCCTTTCCCTCCTCCTATAACAAGGCCTCTAAGGACCCCCCTCATGGCAGTGCCCTAACGACACCCTCTCAGGGTTCGGCTTGGTACTAGGGCAGGGACTCTTAGTGGCAGACAGGAAGGCCAGCTGACACAGCAGCAGAAGAGCAGCGTGGTGAGACTCAGCACAAGTCACACAAGTCACTGTGAAAGTCATCGGATCAGCAGCGAGAATAAAGTCTACGGAGATGTCAACCCAGGCTTCACTGTCTCGGTGACTGGGGCAGCGGTAGGACCATCGCAACTGCTGGACCGGAACTGACGAGAGAGATGCATACAGGAGAATGTTGATGTGTAATGGACGGGATAAATCAAAGCAAGTGTAAGGCAGCTTTATGATACCGCTGATAAGGCTTAAATCCCAGACATAAGCGATGGCGGCACACAGACGAGCCATAAATTGCATTAACACAAAAGGAAGAGGCTGTCGCTTTGGGCTCGGCGCCAAGTTTTGAAAATATCGTCCTTCATATGGGAGATTTCGTAGTACCACTTCCTCGGTTATTTATTTTGCATATTACATTTTAATATTGATTTTCATATTATCTCACACTTTTAAAATCGACGTAGATTCCATTTATAACATACTGGAGGATTTTATGGTATATGCGCCAAGTAATCGCCGAGGAAGACACACTACGGAATCTCCAAGTCAATTTCGGCTTGAGCTTTAATGTCGGCACAATTGCAAGTCAGAGTAACATAGAAGAGAATATTAACGTGTTTGGTGCAAAATAAATCGCTGAAGAAGAAGTATTACGGAACGATCAGAATTAGTTGAAAATTAATCCATAATATCGCTGGAATGGTGGCCTTCGGAACAGTTTTTCCTTAGCGATTTATTTTCAAATTAGGCCTTTCTGTTGGCTTGTATGATATTTATACTTTGCTAATACCGTCATAGTTTGCATCAATCGCACACGAGAGGATATTAAGGTGGTGTGTGCAAAATAGTTCGCCGAGAAGGAAATGTTACGAAATCTCCTATATGAGAGATTACGGCTTGAATTTAAATCTCGGCACAGTTGCCTCAGTAACCTACAATAGAATATTAAGGTGTAATGTGCACAATAATAATAATAATAATAATAATAATAATAATAATGTGTAATGTATACAATAAATCTCGGCACAGTTGCCTCAGTAACCTACAATAGAATATTAAGGTGTAATGTGCACAATAAATCGCTGAGGAAGAGGTGTTACGAAGCCTGCCAAGTGGGGGTTGAAAATTAAGCCGTTATCTCGTTGACATGGAAGGATTCTTAGCATCTTTTCCTGAGCCATTTATTGTGCATATTACACCTTGCTGTCCTCTGTGACGTTATTTATATTTTTTAATACAGTCGTAGTTTATATTAACACCATAGTAGAGGATACTAAGGTGTAGCAGGAAAAATAAATCGCCGAGGAAGGGATGTTACGAAGCCTCCAAGAGGTGTCCAAGATAGCGGTGGAATTTCGAGTTGATGATTTTGTTTGTTGATGTTATTATGTGTTGTTTGCATTACTGTTTGAATATTTTTGTTTTGCTTTGTTTTGTTTTTACATAACAATATATATAAGTGTAGTGTAGGAGCGCTATTTGTGTGTGTGTGTGTGTGAGAGAGAGAGAGAGAGAGAGAGATTCATGGCATATTCTACCAAAACAACCAGGCTTCACAATGTGTAAAATAAAAGAATTAAATCCCCTGACATGAGACATCGTCCTTTGAACCTGGCTCGTCTACTGGTGTTACCTGGCGTGGCAAATTCACCGGGTTTTTTCATGACCTGGCTTGTTCTGTATTTTCTTTGTCATACCTTGTAGTTAATTTGTCTATAATCCTTTTTGTATATATGGTAACCTTGTCAGTCACGATTCCTTTTGATTTGATTTATATATTTATTTATTACCTTCTGTCGATATTATTTATTCTTACGAGAGACTTTTTGAACTGAAGGAAATATATTGACCTTATGATAACGCTTTTGTCTCTTCTTCTTCCTCTTCTTCCTCTCCTTCCTCCTCCTCTTCTTTTTCTTCCTCATCATCTTCCTCTTCTTCTTCATCTTTATCTTTATCTTCTTCTCCCTCTTCCTCTTTTTCCTCTTCCTCTTCTTCTTCTTCTTCTCTTTCTCCTTTTTCTTCTTCCTCTTTTTCTTCTTTCTCGTCATCATCATCATCTTCATCTCCTTTTCTTCCTCTTCTTCTTCTTCCTCTTCTTCACCATCATCTTCTTCATCTTCATCTTTATCTTCTTCTCCCTCTTCCTCTTCTTCTTCCTCCTCCTCTTCTTCGTCTTCTTTCTCTTCTTCTTCTTCATCATCTTCCTCTTCTTCTTCTTCATCATCTTCTTCCTCTCCTTTTTCTCCTTTCTCTTCTTCTTCATCTTCTTCCTCTTCCTCTTCTTCTTCATCCTCCTCTTCTTCGTCTTCTTCTTCCTCTTCCTCTTCTTCTTCATCCTCCTCTTCTTCGTCTTCTTCTTCCTCTTCCTCTTCTTCTTCATCCTCCTCTTCTTCGTCTTCTTCATCTTCTTCCTCTTCCTCTTCTTCTTCATCCTTCTCTTCTTCGTCTTCTTCTTCCTCTTCTTCATCCTCCTCTTCTTCGTCTTCTTCTTCATCTTCGTCATCTTCTTCCTCTTCCTCTTCTTTCTCTTCTTCTTCTTCTTCGTCTTCTGCTTCTTCCTCTTATTCTTATTCTTCCTCCTCCTCCTCTTCCTCTTCTTTTTCATCTCTTCCTCTTGAATGCTGAGTTGTAAGGATCCAATAACACAGAATGATGATGCTAGTCACGAAGAAATGCTGTGGGAAGGATAGAGAGGTGTAGTATTTGCCATGAGTTACTTGAAATAAACTGCAAAAAGACGAAATTCTGGGCCAAGTTAAGGTGAAAGAACTATACCAAATTAACACTAGATGGTGCTAGTCACGAAGAAGTGCAGTGAAAACTATGGAAGGCCTTAGTCTTCTCTCTCTCTCTCTCTCTCTCTCTCTCTCTCTCTCTCTCTCTCTCTCTCTCTCTCAGGTGAAGGGAGTATTAGCAGTTAAGTAAGGTGGTTGTGATGGGCACAGCGAAGCGCGGTTTATTATAAAAGAAATTAGCGACCGCAGACTGTAACCTTCATCGAGACTGACTCGTGTGATTAGCAATTCTAACTTAAATTTTAATGGATTAAATCGTATGATATTTAGAGTTTTCTTTCTTTAATTCCCTGTCCTTGTTGCTGTCTCTGTACTCTCTCTCTCTCTCTCTCTCTCTCTGTATTGGGTTTCTATATTTTTTATCTTCCCTTTACCTCTCATTTTCCCCACTCAACTGATGTGTGTGTGAGAGAGAGAGAGAGAGAGAGAGAGAGAGATCATGGGATTGACGAAGTTAATAATCTGACTCACTTTCTCACGAGAGAGAGAGAGAGAGAGAGAGAGAGAGAGAGAGAGAGAGAGAGGCGTCGTAGAATAGAAAGAGTTAATATTCTGGCTCACTTTCGTACTGTCTTTCACGCCACTCGTTCTCTCCCCTCACTCTCGCGCTTCCGCCTCTCCTTCAGTCGTTCATGATCTCATATTCATTTTAATCTCTCTCTCTCTCTCTCTCTCTCTCAGCAACGCGGGGTTCACCACGGTGTTGCCAAACGCATGGTGCAATCCCCCTCTCATTTAAAAACTTTATCCCATCTACTCCTTCCCCAAACTCCTCAGCTCACCGATAGACACTCAGAATAAATACAAATAAATCAATAGACACAAGCAAGTAGATAGAAGAGGTGATAAAGAGTGAGAAAAAGGAAAATAATAGAAGCAGTAGGCGGAGCAATATGGCTGCCGCGGCTGTGTTTACACTGGCTCAGCCAATCAGCGTCCGCCTCCCTCTGCCCTTAGCACCAGCCGCCCTCTGATTGGCTGGCAGCTGTGAGGCCAGGGAGGAGGCAGGCAGGGAGGAGAGTACAATAATAAATAATAATAATAATAATACTGTGATAATTATTATTATTATTATAATTTGTGGTAGGTGTGGGCGCTCACCATCCACTTACTCGATATAGTGCTGCACTCGGGTGTCTGCCCTTTTTCCTCCATCCTTCTTTCCTTCCATCCTCCTCTTTCTTTCCTTCATTCTTTCCTCGTCCTTCTGCCTACGGGTGACTTTATACTCCCTCTTCTGTCGTTCTTTCCTTCATTCTTTCCTCTTCCTTCTGCCTGTGGGTGACTCTACACTGAGTGACAAGCCAAATGGTTTCCTGTAGACCAGGAAACCATTTACTACGCTGGGTGGTAACCATACAATCAAATTATGGCGCCTGGTGGTTTAGTGGATAATTACAACGCTCCAATCAGATTGAGCCGGTGAAGGTTTATATCCAAGGGGTGGTTGGGGTTTATTGCTCACGTAATGCCACTCAGGGATGAGTGAGGCTGGTCACTCATCTTAAATGTCAGGACCAAGTTGCCTAGCCCCGAGATCTTACGCTTCTCAAGGGGCAACGTAGGATTGGATGATGGATGAATGGAAAAAAAAAATAATAATAACAATAATACTAATAATGAATAATTAATAATAATAATGTTTACATCCACAAACAGTGGTTATTCATATAACAATATAAATTATGTAAACAATAACAGTACAAAGTATAGGCGTGAATATTGTACCCTGTAGCTATAAGTGTTAGGGAGCATGAGAGAAAAGTCTATACAGTAATTGTACAGTTCTCAATATATTACATTTCCTGTTTTAAACTGTTGTTTGTGAGTAACTACATCATATTTTTGCCTCATATTTACTAGTTTATTATTGATTAGCGTTATACAGTAAGGTTATTGAGGGTGTTTAGTAAGTGACTGTTAAGTGTAATTGTGAAAGTGTATAAACTGTGTAATTCCTTAACATTTTCTGGCAGGTGGTTGCATATCTTTGGCCGTGTTACTGCTAAGGATCTTGCACCTGAGTCGCTATTAACCTTAGCAACGAACAGATTATTGTTTGGTCTAGTAATACTTTGTGTCATGTTGTGTACCGATGGAAAAGACAGGAGACAGTCAGGGTAGAGATTAGCTGGATATTGGAAGACTGTGACAGCGATGGAAAAGACAGGAGACAGTGACAGCGATGGACAAGACAGGAGACAGTGACAGCGATAGAAAAGACAGGAGACAGTGACAGCGGTGGAAAAGACAGGAGACAGTCAGGGTAGAGATTAGCTGGATATTGGAAGACTGTGACAGCGATGGCAAAGACAGGAGACAGTGACAGCGATGGCAAAGACAGGAGACAGTGACAGCGATGGAAAAGACAGGAGACAGTGACAGCGATGGAAAAGACAGGAGACAGTGACAGCGATGGAAAAGACAGGAGACAGTTACAGCGATGGCAAAGACAGGAGACAGTGACAGCGATGGCAAAGACAGGAGACAGTGACAGCGATGGCAAAGACAGGAGACAGTGACAGCGATGGCAAAGACAGGAGACAGTGACAGCGATGGAAAAGACAGGAGACAGTGACAGCGATGGCAAAGACAGGAGACAGTGACAGCGATGGCAAAGACAGGAGACAGTGACAGCGATGGCAAAGACAGGAGACAGTGACAGCGATGGCAAAGACAGGAGACAGTCAGGGTAGAGATTAGCTGGATATTGGAAGACTGTGACAGCGATGGAAAAGACAGGAGACAGTGACAGCGATGGAAAAGACAGGAGACAGTGACAGCGATGGCAAAGACAGGAGACAGTGACAGCGATGGCAAAGACAGGAGACAGTGACAGCGATGGCAAAGACAGGAGACAGTGACAGCGATGGCAAAGACAGGAGACAGTCAGGGTAGAGATTAGCTGGATATTGGAAGACTGTGACAGCGATGGAAAAGACAGGAGACAGTCAGGGTAGAGATTAGCTGGATATTTGACGACTGACAGCTGTGTCCAACTTTATCTTGTTTTGGGTGTTTAGCCATGTCAGGTCCTTTAACACTGCAGTGACATGGTACAGTACATGGTCACACTTCCTGGCTTTTCCATTGACAAAATTTTGTAGTTTCTGCACATATGAAAGTTGAGATTTCCTGCAGTGCCACATATTACACTGCCGTAGTTTAGCATACTTAGGGCCAGTGCCTGCACTATGGGCTATGATTTGTTGAGTGTCTTGTGTCACAGCCATCTTTTATCTTGTTAATTTATATCAATATGCCCAGTACTCTTTTGCGAAGGTTATTAACATGCTTATTAGAGGTCATCTAGCAATGATAAGCAATCCATATATATACCTAAGTTTTGTACATCAGTGCTGGGTTGAACTGCTGTCTCCAAATCCAACAGTAGTGCTAGGTGGTATTAGTGAGATCATTGGCCCGGACCTAAAAAGATACATTGTGTTTTAGTGGTATTTAGAAGACCGTTTATAATGAAATATTCTCCGGCCATACTCAAGGGTGGTATTAGTGAGATCATTGGCCTGGACCTAAAAAGATACATTGTGTTTTAGTGGTATTTAGAAGAAGACCGTTTTTAAGAAAATATTCCCTGGCCATATTCAGTGTTTGCTCTGCTTTGTGCAATATATCCTGGAGAGAATCTAGTTTGCCACTGTGAAGAAACTGAGTGTCATCAGCATATTGCACTAACACACAGTCGGTAAGATTTTCTGAGAGATCGTTCACATATATACTAAATAGTATAGGGCCAAGAATTGAGCCTTGGGGTGCCCCATAAGTGACGTTTGATTTGGAGGATTTGATGTTTTGGATGCGAACAGACTGTGTGTTATTAAGGCAGCTGTCAAACCAGAAGTTATCAACACTGGCTTTACTGAGTTTATTGAGAATAATGGAATGGCTGACACCATTGAAAGGTTTTGATAGATTACAGAGGGTTAAGAGTGATGTGTGTATTATCCATGTTATGGTAGATATTATCAGTGATAACTGTGGGTGCTGTATTTGTGGACAGCTTAGCACGGAAACTGTGCTGGGTTTGTGAGAGAAGTTTGACTCAAGAAATGTTATTAGTTGAGTTGAGACGATTTTTTCGATAATTCTAGAAAAAAAAAAAACAGGTAACAGTGAAATTGGTGGGTAACTGCTTACGACCTGAGTGTCCTCATTTTTCTATAAAGGCGTGACTACAGCATTCTTGCAAGCATTAGGGAATACGCCCGTAAGAACTGAAGAATTTATATTACATGGGTTAAATAAACTGCAAGTATGAAGAGGGAAGCCTTAATAACATGAAGTGAAATATTGTCTGAGCCATAAGATTTAGTATTTTGTAAATGTGTAATTGTTAATATTACAATGTTAACATCAACAGTATTTGGTCGGAATTGTGTCATGCAGCGTGTGCTATTACCAGTGGCAGGTCTTTCACATGGT